>NC_079225.1:36903228-37045728 GCF_029633865.1 Lampris incognitus | reverse complement strand
TGTGCAAGAGCTGAAGGTGGCGCTAATGTGTAAGACTTGTAAAAGTCATATTACTACAATATAGGAGCTCGTTTTGTTTGTAGTCATGATAAGGGGTGAAGTATCCTATGCTCAAACGTGGAGCAAGCAAAGATTGAGTTAAAAACGTTAATGTTGATTGTGGATAACTTAGACAGGTTAAATTGTGGGTGTACAGCGTTTCCTTGATGAGCGCTAACCCCATAACAACATATTTTCGCGTTGCTACGGTGGCGCACACGTGACAAAGCCAGAAACGGGATTTTGGCGAGGCCTATGTAGGGTTCATAATATCGCGTCCCGGTCGCTGCTCTACCCCCTCTCTGCCGATCCGGGAGGGGCGCCCCGACCGACCACAGGAGGCGCTAGTGCAGTGACCAGGACAAAAAACCCCACATCCGGCTTCCTACCCGCAGACCAAGCCGGAAGTAACACGGGGGATTCGACCCGGCGATCCCGTGTTGAAACGAGCTATGGCGTTTTTTTTTAAGAACTTTATTAACAAAAGTGAACAAAAATAGTATACAACAATGTCAATCAACAATAGTCACATTATTAAATGTATACAACATTAACACATATATTATCATAAACATTAACATAAATACGCCAGGGGGATTGTATAAAGTAAAACAAATAAATTACATACTTAACAAAATATTTTGTAAATCATAAAGTGCTTATATGTTTTTACAGCTTTTTTATTTTCACTATCAGATATTGATGAAATATATTGTTTGATATAGGCAGACAGCTCAGGAAAATTGGGTTTCTTGCTAGAGAATTTAGATCTGTGAATATAAAATTTTGTTAAGATAATTAGCAAATTGATTAAATAATACTGAGAATCGAGGTTCCTATCAAATTCAGTATATCCAAACAATAATTTTTTCCAACTCAGGGTGAAATGAGGGTAAATATGATCAATAATCAAACGAGACAACCTACTCCACAGTTGTTTAGTGTGTGGGCAAGACCAAAATAAATGAACCAATGTTTCGTTAAACAAACCACAGAGAGAACAACTCACATCAATGTCCTTCTTGAGTCTCTGCAAATAATGATTAGTTGGATAGAATCTATGAATAATTTTGAAAGATATTTCTTTTACTTTATTAGTCAAGAGGAACTTATGAGGTAAAAGCCACATTTTTTCCCAAACAATTTTTTCACCAACAAAGGCAGACCAATAAGATAAGGCAGAGGGTGAGCTCATAATATCTTGTTGAAACAGTTGACGAATAATCTTGTTTTTGTTCTTGGTGTTCCATGAAAAGCATGCTTTCCCAACAGTTGTTTCAGTTACATCTACTGATATAGGGAGATTAACATTCACATTAACACCTTTGAAAATTGAAACAATAGCAGAGGGAACAGCATCAAAAACAATAGAAAACTTTTAGATGTAACAGGCAATCTATAATGTTGAATGAATTCAACATAATTGTAAAGTTGCCCGTGTTGGTTAAACAACTGACTAATCAAAAGAATATTGTTGTCAAACCACTGTTTGAAAAAGATAGATTATACAGCAAATATCTCTTATTCCAAATAAAAAAGCTGTGAGGAGGAAAGCGGTGTTTGTAAATTACGAGCTATGGCGTAGCACGAACGTTTTACGGCCCCAGTGACGTGTGTTGTCACCATGGCAACTAACAACGATCGCCATTTTCTTTCGAGCTCCTCACTTGACCGTAGACAAACAGACCAGGGTCCGTTCTACTCACTGAATTTCCACGGTCTCCACCCTACTCGCCAGTTTCTCTCCAACGTGAGCGACAAGGAGTTTCCTAACGGTACAAAACAGCGTCAAAGGTCAGGTGTTTTTCACGGAAACGGGAAATCAGTTGAAAAGTTATTTTTTTAATTGTGTTTTTTTTAAAGACGCGCTAATATCAAGTTGAACCAAACTTCCATGCACGGTGCTGCGCTGTACGCCTCTGCCATTGTTACACACACGTACACCGCGGCGAGCTGTTTCAATTAACACCCTGCGGATGACTGCGAGCGAGACGCCCACGGGCCCGAGAACAATCGCACGAGAGCGCCGCCGCGCACGTGCTTCCTTCTGCAGGGGCATGATTTCGCCACCCACGTCCCTGCACAAATAAATGTCGAGTCAAACAAACGGCACCACCGAAAACCTTGATTTGATTATTATTTTTTTTGTGATTACATTGTTATTGCCCGCCTCGCGCACTGACACAAAAGTCATTGTCTCACTCGCGGAGCATGTTGCTAAATTCCACATATTTTATTTCCCTCCCGAGGTACCCGAGTTCCTCTTTCAAATCTCGCCACAGATAATGACACACAAGCTCCCCCTTATACTTACTGGTGCTACGTACATTCGCTGTATGCCTCCGCCATGTCAGATTGCATCTCGCTACATATTGTGAGTGATGTAATTGGCTGTTTTGGTGGCATACCCACAGGGTTGCCCCCAGTATCAAGCAAAACATATTATTGTTTCCAGGACTGCTGTCCCCCCCCCCCCCCCATTTGAATGGCCCACCGCACTGTTTTCTTGTCTCTCGCCTCATGTTTTACTTGACAGAACTCAGGAAATGTTTGCTGTGCTGGACGGCTTTCAAGGGCACGGCGACACTGGTTAAAATCAATCACGGGCTGTTGTTTGAGGAAAACCTTGTGATGGGGCACACGTGTACCTAAACACCTGGATGTAGTCAACATCTTGTACCACCGATACCTCGATATTCCTGTGACATGTTCAACACGATAAGCTACCGTAGGAGTGATGCATCTGAGTAATTTGACTTGGACAGAGGCCGTGTGTAATTCCAAGCCGAGGGCCGACCTCCATCATTCAGCAACGGGAATAACAACAAATCAGACAAACCGGGGAATTCAGGTAGAAAAGGGATAACCCGCTATGTCTTTGCGCATGCTGAGTGTTACATATGCATGTTTTCAGACATCTGCCATTCTTGAATACCTTCAATAGATATCAGTTCTGCTGCGATTGCGTCGTCGTTTGCAAAGAACCGTGAGTGTGAGCCAAGTCTACGGGAGGCATCGAACGGCAACAAAAATGAACGTGGAAATCTGCTGTGTGGTGGGGCAACTCATGCCTACATTACTGATATTAATGTCGTGCATCAGTGAAGACAAAATATTATGCACAGCCCCCTTTAAAGCCCCACGGCGTTAATTACATTAGCTGTGGATAAACTTTAAGGGACACAAGGAAAAGCACATGCAATAAGCGATCCAAACCTTACCACACATCTTACCATAAGTCGGATGGTCGGACACAGAAGTGCCGTGTCAGGAATTAATTTAACAACTGGAAAACAAACTCATACCTCTTGTTTTTTTTGTTTTTTGTTTTTTAGAGCTGTAATGATTTTGATAGTTCATGAAAATGCACAATGTCCTCACAACAACAAACCCTGGGTTCAGTCCCAGCACTTTTGTGTGGTTTTCATTTTGTTCCTCCATTCACATGGGTTTCCTTCCAAGGAAATAACATTGCGTGTTCATTGCAGATTCCCCAGTCAGGCATCCATGGGTAAATGTTGTGTACGTGAGCCCTGTGATGAACCCTCACCCCCAACCCTGAACTAGATTAATCAGATATAGACAATGAATGAACGAACGACTGTCGGAGGAATCAGGAACGCTTGTCGTTTCATTTCATGTACTTGCACACATGAAATGAAAGGAAATATGGTTTCTCCCAGCCCACAGCAGCGCACCACAAAGACAAAAACACTTATCTAAAAACTACAAGAACACATATATCAAACTAGAAAGAAAAATCACTGTCCAAGAGAATGAATGCCAGGATGACTGTCAGAACCGCCGGTCTGCATGGGCTAGAAGTTAGCTTAGCCCGCCCCGCTTCCGTGTCCCGTCAAACCGCCTTCAGTGTTTCCTCTTCGGGCGCCGCTCCAGGCGGGGCCGTGGTTCCTGGGCCCAACGAAAGCAGCAGACCAGGCTCCCCCAGCCGATTCAACGCCAGCTCTCCCAGCCATCAAATGAAGACACAAACTTAGATGCAGACGTGGACAAAGACACTAACGGTACTGGGGGAGGCCACCGTCAACGTGAATTCGCGCCACCGTCTTTGCACCAGTTCCAGGTGAACTGGAGAATCTGAACTGCCAGCAGATATGAATGGCAGAGTGAACGGGTGTATCTTGGTGCTGAAATGGTAAATGGACTGCATTTCATGTTGCGCTTTTCTAGCTGCAGCAGCCACTCAAAAGCACTTTACAGTTACTGAATGCCTCACATTCTCCCACGTACACACAAACTCATACACCGACGGCGGTGTCAACCATGCATATGTAACAACCGGCTCATCAGGAGCAGTTAGGGGGTTACATGTCTTGCTCAAGGACACCTCGACATTGATGCCAGGAGAAGCCAAGAATCGCACTGGCAACCCTCCGGTTAGCAGACAACCTGGTCGACCTCCTGAGACACTGCCGCCCCTAAAATGGACTGACAACTCTTCCAGAGTGGCTTCCATGCCTTCGGCCTAAAGTATGCTGGATGGATTTGCAGGATGGATGGAAGGAGGAAAATGCTTTCCAAATAATTTTCTGATTGTTTTTGCACCCTAATCAGTGCTGAGTTGCTGACCAGTGGAAAAGAAACAATTCACCGGGCACCAACGTGCCCTTACAGTCAACCCTCATTAACTGAGCTGCCCGGTATACTGTGTTTGACACTGACTTACAATATCTGGATGTCAAAATGAATCCTGCATGAATTCAATTCAGAACTGAACGTATACCCAGTAGTGCCACTGAGGGCCATGTGCATGCAGGCTTTCTCGTTCCATCCCAAAGTTATACCATCTGATTTTACTGGGCAGGTCTCCTCTGCCTGTTTGAAATTGTGTTATGTATTGAAATCAGCTGCTGCAGCGTGCATCACATGGTCGATTACCACTACTCTCAAGAGACGTGAAACTGCTAAATCCCTGCTATAATTATTCTGTCATAACTAGCCCTTGGGGTGGGGTGGGGGGCAAAGAAAACTGAATAAGCTCATCAGCATTATCTAAAGTCGTTTTGATGTATTTTGAGTATCCACCCAGAAAAGTAATTTTTGGCAACCCGAGAGTGTTTACAGTCCAAGGGCAGTGTCTGGAAACGAAAACGCATTTCCAGCGTTTGGAAAAGTATCACCGGTCGTTTCGCATTACCCATTTACCGCTATGGTTTTGTTGTAAGTGTTATGATATTTTATAGGGCCAGCGGCGTATTGTTGGCTACATCAGCGCTGCAAGTCCAACCAACCCCCGTCCACCTCCCACCACAGCCACCAGACAAAACACTCTTAGAGACGAAAGTTTTGTTTCCATACACAGTCCTGAGCCGATTGTCCACTACATACACACATTGACACAGCCTACAAATAACCCTGAGAGGAAGCCTCTCCTTCGCCTCATATCTCGGACACAAATCGAGCGGTGGAATATCGTCTGCAATCCCTCAAAGCCTGCCTGCGCTTTCACTAGGTTGTGAAATGTGAGACGCTGAAGAACTAGGATCCGGATTGTCCAAAGAACCCGAACTTCGGCGGGGGAGAATTCCAATGTTGTGGAAACACCCAGGGCGTTTGTTCGTTTGTTGCTTTGAACTTGGCTTCACCCTGCAACCAGTACATCATCGTCACACCCATGCTCGTGCTAAGGAACACACGTGTGCAGATATATGGCCCTCATATGATGGTGACTGAAGCATGCACACTGTCCCGTTAGTCTTCCACGAAGCGACAGCCATGCACAAGGATTAGATTCAGCTGAGAATAACAACGGTCTCAACCTAACAGAGTTACCGCATGAGTTGGCAGATCAGCCGAGGGGAGGGGAATTATCAGCACAGCTGGAATGTGTCCTCAACCTTTCAGAGGGGACGGGGTGAAAATGCCCGATGGACGCATGGGGCCTAATGACATAATGCACATAAACCACAACAGTACAGCTCGACGAGGCCTTCCTGCGAGGTTTTAAAGCAGCTGTTTCTGTTCAGAGACCGCATTATCTGTCAACACGGGTCTATAGGGGAGAACGGAAAGAGAGAAATCGTTTCATTGTGTGCATGCATGTGTGTGTGTGTGTGTATGTGTGTGTGTGCGAGAGAGAGAGTAGGCAACTGAGTCAGTATATAGATAATATGTGAGAGAGACTGTGTGTGTGCACACATCTAAGAAAGCAAGATAGGGAGCTCTAGAAAGGGAAGACGAACCACGAGTAGGACAGAAGCCGAGAGAGAGAGAGAGAGCGATAGAAAGGAAGCGGGGGATGAAAGGAACAGTGAGAGATCCATTAAGCTACGGTGGAAAGTAAATAGACAAAAGGGACATACTTGAAGCACGCTGGCCTTTTGTGCGCCAGTTTGCGGTTGTGAGTCGGGGTCGTGACATGAAGAGGGCGAGGAGTTAAGTGAAAGCAGATGCCAGTGTGCCTGGTTATGCGAGAAGGCGTCTCTGACACCGGGCTGTCTCTGCTGTCAGGAAGTCAAGGAATGCATGTGTGTATTTGTGTTTGGACATGAGTGTGTGTGTGTGTGTGTGTGTGTGTGTGTGTGTGTGGCTGGGGATATAAGATATGATGTTGTTGGTATGCCAAAGAGAAGATCTCTTGTCAGAGGGGGAATTTAAACAGCGAGCCAATTGTTTTCAGTGATTTATTTATGGATTTATTCAAAACACCGATTTGTGTTTGTTTTGGGGGGGGGTTACTTTTCTATGACAAACATGTTGTATCTCACTCACCAAGCACTATAAAGGGCTCTCTTGGCACAAATCTTAACTCAGAAATAATAATAATTTAAAAAAAAAGTGATTAAAATTCAACTGAGAACTTTCTGATCCCAAATTGCCACAGTATTGTTGTGAAACTGCACAAGCGTGGATGCGGTGTTTTCTCTCACCCGTGCATAAGACCACACTTCTATTGTCTGACACAAACAAAAGCTGGGAACGGCTGTCGACCAGAGAATTGCTGTCCGTGCCGATACCGTTTCATGGAGATCTCTGCAGAGCCGTGCGGGGGGTCGACTCGGTGAGTTTCCACCCACACCTCCTGCTAAATTCCCCCATCAGCCGCTAAAGAAGTGCCAGATATGGACGAACATTGCTCTAATACTGCAGCTTAGGCCACTTTCTCTCTCTCTTTTTTTTTAATCTGATAGTCATAGTACTCTTTCTTTGAGTTGATATATGATAAAGTATTCTACATCGCTAAATTAATTTTAATAACCATTACAGGGTGGAAAAACATGGTTAAATGAAGAATTTGTTTGCATAATTCTCAAGTGTTACTGATACCGGATGTCTTTATGAGATTTACATCGCCACAGTAATTGTGGTTTGCTCATACAGTGTGTTTGTCCAGGTTGTGTCCGATGATATAGGATATGTCATCTTAGAGAATATTTCAACCCCCCCCCCCCCATTTGTTCTCCCCAGTTGTACCCGGCCATTTACCCCTCTCATCCAAGCCATCCCGGTTGCTGTTCCACCCCCTCTGCCGATCCGGGGAGGGCTGCAGACTACCACATGCCTCCTCCCATACATGTGGAGTCGCCAGCCGCTTCTTTTCACCTGACAGTGAGGAGTTTCACCGGGGGGATGTAGCGCGTGGGAGGATCATGCTAATCCCCCCAGTTCCCCCTCCCCCCCGAACAGGTGCCCTGACTGACCAGAGGAGGTGCTAGTGCAGCGACCAGGACACATACCCACATCCGGCTTCCCACCCGCAGACACGGCCAATTGTGTCTGTAGGGATGCCCGACCAAGCCGGAGGTAACATGGGGATTCGAACCGGCGATCCCCATGTTGGTAGGCGACGGAATAGACTGCCACGCCACCCAGACACCCTATATTTCCATATTCTTAGAAGTACACCTGTTTGCTTGTAGACATGAAAAGAGCAAAAGTAACTCGCAAAATAATTACTCGAGTAGTTTTTCGGTAAGAGACTCATTTACTCTTGGTTGACTCTTTTTCTTAATCAGAACTTTTAATTGTACTCGAGTAAAGTAACACTAGAGTAGCAGTACTTTTTCTGCAGTAGTAATTTTCACCTCTGTTCTTCTTCACATCTGTATCACAGCTTCCCTCGGCCATTTATCTGCAAGATGGCGCAGTAACCCCCCCCCCCATCCGAACACGCAAGCAGCATCCAAAGCTAGATTTGCTGTGTTGCAGACAGCAGCTCGTCCCTCCAGGACCTCCCCCCCGCGTCACAGAGCGGTATCTGACGATGTCAGAGTTTACAGACAGTTTATCCAGATGGCCAAGAAGTGTCCGCAACCATACGCACATGGCATGTTTTGGATCCAATCCGTCAATGAGGCTTAACCAAGTTTACTCTGGACCCAAACACGGACACGCGGCGGCAGAGGGGAGGCCAAGCCAGCGCTTGGCTCTGCAGGTAGGGGGCGCTTTCCTGCAGCAGTGCAGACGCTGGTAGATCAGAGGCCATCCAACTGACTGCTTTGTTTCCCCATGGTGCAGACAATCAGTCATGTGTTGGTGTTGTCTGTGGTGTCTGTGGGTTTTTTTTAAGTTGCAGTGTATACACGTCTGACAACCACAGCAGCTGCCACAGAGCTCTGTGCAAAACAACAGACACACACAGTTTCTGCCGATGCATAAATCACGCCGCACTCATGGAGCCATAGACTCGCTGGTGTCAGCCAATAGCATGATGGGATAGTACACTCTGTTACGGATGCACCACATCTGGTTTTAGGCCTTTGGACAACACCGTGTGGACTCGGGCCCAGTGTCAAGAGGGATTTTTCACTTTCTTGTATGCTAAACGTACAAGGGCCGTACAGTGAGACGCGGAGCAGTTAGCCAGCACAATGAGTCACAAGTCGCAGAGGAGAGTAATGTTTGAAAACAAGAAAAGTGTGATTGATGGCGGTGAAAGGGAAACCAGAAGTGTTTTGTGGGAGAGATAGACAGAGCGGGAACCCACTCATGGGAAATATATATATATATATATATATATATATATGGGGAAAATACTGGTTTATTTGTTTGCATTTTCTCAGTAAAAGTTGAACCAAAATTGGGCTTGTGTGGTTTCAGTAGGAGTTACCAGAGTCACCGCCCACATTTTCAAAGTTCTGTCTCGCACGTGGAAAGCGAAAGGTAATTGGAGTTGGATCTGGCTGGTATTAAGTTAATGACTTAAGAGGAAAAAGTGAACAATTTCAATTGTTCAGTTAATGCTGCACCCAAGGACATTTCACTGCTTTAGCAAACAATCACTGCTGTCTCCTACAGCCAGCAATTTCTCATGCAATACTGATTAATTTAAAAGCCAGGATGAAGTCATTATAATTGCGCACAACATAACTTAATTTTGATCATGGCACACATTTCTGGTTTTGGAACCGACAGCATTTAAAAGGAACAGTCATTGTTGATATTTCATGCAGAATAAATCACAGAGAGAGGTTCCTTCAAATATCACTCTTGATTTTGTTTGTTTTGGTTGTTTTGCAACCTGGGTCTCATTGTCATAGTTTCTGCCATTGTGCATATCAGTTATGACACCATATTCCTCACTGGCTTCGGTTTGGAGATTTCGGATACGGGACTGTGTAGCTGATAGAAAACGAGACAATTGAGTTAAATTAAGCCAGTGGGTAAAATGATATCATAACTAATATGTATGATGGCAAAAAGTCGAAAAGTAAGACCCAGTTTGTAGGACAAAACAGACTTTTTTTTGGGTGAAAATACACACATTGCACACGGTATGGTGCACTGTTGTCCCGTCGTTTACAGAAATCTGTGGACATTTCACAACCTACGCTACAGTCAAATGTGCAAGAACCGTTCCTCGGACCAACAGTACGAGGAACAAGACTTTTGTGCCAAAATATGTCTCTTTAGTTGTACTTTACATACTCATATTGAATGTGTCTACCACGTTACACGATCCTATATGGCCTCTGAAAATGTTTCCGGGGGGGATGAACACGGAGGAGTCTGCAGAAGACTCCAGTATGACGAGCTCCATTCCTCCCCTGCCGCTTCGCTGGATAACCTTGGATGGCGACGGCATGCGTTAAGAAGGCAGTGCCCTTGGTTCGAAGACAGGGGACAGAAGACAGGAGGCCCGTGTGCGCCCCCCACAGGGCTTACATCGGATCCGCGTGTCTCCCCCGCTGTATGTCTCCCTATCTGTTTTTCTATTGTGGCAAGCAAACTGTTTTCCACTGCCTCCACCTTGGTAGTCTTCTCTTGGCATTCACTTATGCATGGCTCATTTTCTACCTTATCGGTCAACGCCGGGCCTTCGAATTCCCAATCTCCAAACTTTGTTACACGGCAGATTTCATTCCAAGTGGTGTCGGTTGGCTCCTCTGTGATTTGCTTGGAACTGAAACAGTTTTTGTCTCTGCTCTCCTCACTGCATCTTTACATTGTAAGTTAGGGTTTATTGGGACGTCCAGGCCCCATTTTGGTAGATTTGACCATTTTGTTGACCGATTGCTCCTCCTCCGCTTGAATTGGCCGTACTAAATTGTCACTAGCTATGAATGTGTTTGTGTGTGTGTGTGCGCGTGTGTGTGTGTGTGTGTGTGTGCCCTGTGATGGCCTGGCGACCTGTCCAGGGTGTTTCCCCGCCTGTCGCCCAATGACAGCTGGGATAGGCTCCAGCATCCCCGCGACCCTGAGAGCAGGATAAGCGGTTCGGATAGTGGATGATTCGATGGATGGAAAGCAAAGTTTTTTAAAAAGTAGCCAGTAACCTTTATTTCCTGAAGGCGAGTGGAGTATCCATTCTCACTTGTAACCAAAAAAAAAAAGAAAAGGTGATAAGCAACAACAAAAAAAAAGCACCCTGGAGCAAAAGACAGATCTGCACATCCTTCCTCCACCTCCACCTCCACCCCGAGGGGACAGTTGAACTTTTGAGTATGTGTAAGCACAAAAGAGGAGCTCAACAGATTGTCTGGCTTCCATAACATCCCACTCATAAAATTGTCTGCCAGCGTCAGTAATAGGATGTGACTTTGTCTGCACTTTCTGCTACACGGCAACATCGCCAAATAAAATGCCGAGTGTCCTGAGAAAAAAGTGTGAGAAGCTCATAAATATTATAAACGATCTTGTCCGCCTTTTCTTTTTCTCTTTATCTTTTTTTTTTTACCCCCCCCTTTTTCTCCCCAATTGTATCCAGCCGATTACTCCACTCATGTGAGTCGTCCCGGTCTCTGCTCCACCCCCTCTGCTAATCCGGGGAGGGCTGCAGACTACCGCGTGCCTCCTCTGATACATGTGGAGTCGCCAGCTGCTTCTTTTCACCTGACAGTGAGGAGTTTCACCAGGATATCCCCCCCCCCAGTTCCCCCTTCCCCCCCGAACAGGCACCCCCGACCAACCAGAGAGGAGGCGCCAGTGCAGCAACCAGGACACATACCCACGTCTGGCTTCCCACCTGCAGACAAGGCCAATTGTGTCTGTAGAGACGCCCGACCAAGCCGGAGGTAACACGGGGATTCAATCCGGCGATCCCCGTGTCGGTAGGCAACGGAATAGACCGCTACGCTACCCGGACTTGTCTGCCCTTCCTTATTATACATGCAGATTACTTGAAAAAGAGTCTGTTTTCTGTTGAGTGGTGACATGTACATTGTGTACAAAAGAGCATTTTGCACCGTGTGTGAAGGCCTTAAACCTGCACGGGGAAACTGGTGGGTGGATTTGTATTCTCACGCCAGTTAATAATCTAACTATAGCTCATTACACACTATTAAATGATTGCAGTGTTTTGGAGGCAGCTCACGTGGTTGGTTGTACGTAGGTCTGTGGAATGTGTGGGAGTGCCAGGCTGTGTAGTAACACAGCTAATCTCCCCTGACCAGTCTGAGTGATTTACTGGGAGTCACTGCTTAACGTTGCAAGGAGGATTTTCTATGCCCACATGTACTATTATCAAAGAAATTATATTTTTAATCAATGCAATGTGTTTTTGTTCACCAGTGCAATACTAATAATGCAAACACTGACTTACAGAGGCATGCAAAATGTAGATTTGACCTATTCTGAATATTACTTGGAACATCATGTTTATCTCGTGTTTTCTATTTCGAGTATCCCACTGAGTCCAAGTCATTATACGTACAAACATTCACGGCTAAAACGCGAATTCTCAAGTTTCTCCTCCATATTACAGTATGCTGCAATGCTCTCATTGTCACAATTTAAAAAGTAAATCAACATTCACTCTGGATGAGATCAGTTTTTATCTTATCACTGATATAAATGGGCCTATGAACTCCTCCTTGCTCATTCCAAACATGCTACTCTAAAAGGTGCCTTTCTTTAACCCGGCTGCTTCTGCAGTACTCATGCAGTTTAAATGAATAAATGCATGAGGCCAGACTGTGATGATGCCTTGGACTTGAGGCCCTCGGGCAAAGCTCTGCATTTTGGAAAAAGTCCCAGCAGCCACTTGGGGATGGAGAGACAGCTGACTGAGAAAACAGCTGGGAGATTACTGAGGAAATACCAGCTTCTGCACAACACGGCAAGGGTCAGTTTGTGGGCCTGTGTGTGTGTGTGTGTGTGTGTGTTTGTGGAATGTGAGCACACACACACACACAAAACACTTGTGAGGACTGTTTGAGTAAAGAGGACAGAGTCCGAGTTTGTCTGTTGGTGAAGAGACGACGATATCTTGTAGGAGTCGTGAACGCACACCGTTATTCAGGTGTGTTCAAAGACATCAACATAGTTTTTCCTTCTTTCAGATTATCTTCCTAGCTATGCCACGTGGTGGATCTGAAGCATGTTACGATACCCTCACTGCTTTTGTTTTTAGCATGGGAAATCAAAGGCCTGGTCCCGGCTATCTTTGCACGATGTCCTGCTCGTGAGCCATGGCGCCGAGTCCTCGGGCCACAGGAAGATTAGTCTTGCTAGTCTGGTTGAACCCATTACCAAACTTGGATAATGAAAAGAAACAGGCAGGCTCTGTTTTGAAGAAATCAATCTCTATTCTGGTGGGCGAGACTTGAAGTGACCAAGCCCATCCAAAGAAGCAGAACCCGAACTCCATGATAAAATGTGGGCGATGTGGAGTCATTTCCCGGCAAAAGGGGGAAAAAAAACATCAAAAAATGTGGATGTCGGCTGACTTTGAGGTCGCTACTAAAGTCAAGAGGAATGAGTCTAACCTATTCAATGCGACTGTAAAACAGCAATATATACTTATATTGTATATACACAAGATTTAGAAGAAGTAACCGGGCCCATTAGAGCAAGCAATGTGTGACGTTCTTGCTAACTTCCCACAGAGAAAGGGGCCATAGTTGAGGGGCATCCAGGTAGCATAGCAGTCTATTCCATTGCCTACCAACATGGGGATCGCTGGTTCGAATCCCCGTGTTACCTCCGACTTGGCCGGGTGTCCCTACAGATGCAACTGACCATGTCTGCGGGTGGGAAGCCGGATGTGGGTATGTCCTGGTCGCTGCACTAGCGCCTCCTCTGGTCGGTCGGGGTGTCTGTTTGGAAGGGAGGGAGGGGGAATAGTGTGATCCTCCCATGTGCTGGGGAAACTCCTCACTGTCAGGTGGAAAGAAGCAGCTGGCGACTCCACATGTATTGGAGGAAGCATGTAGTAGTCTGCAGCCCTCCCCAGATCGGCAGAGGGGGTGGAGCAGCGACCAGGACGGCTCGGAAAATAGGGTAATTGGGCAAGTAGAATTGGGGAGAGAAAGAGGGGGAAAAAGCCAAAAGAAAAAAAAGGGCCATAGTTGAAAAAACAGACTTTTACTGTAGCAAACACGCAAGGACATACATTGAAAATGAGGTATTTAAGATATTTTCTTTGCAAATCTATAATATTTCTGATAGAATGAGTCAAAAATCCTTCAGCAGGGCTCGGAGGGGAAAGGGCGAGAAATGTTTGTCCAAATTTGGCCGGCATGAATCCGTTTCTTACAGCTGAGCAAGGCTAAATTACAGGAACTCTTTTAGTGGGTGTGGGCCATGACGTGCTGGTTTCTTCCCGAATTGAAGTTTACACTACTGCTGCATTCTTTGCAAGTCACCCCGGATAACAGCCTAAGCTAAAATCTGAAACGGTAATTAGATATATACAATATATGAAAATGATATGGGGCCACGGATAATCTATATGGATCCAGATTCAACATAGGGTGCCGACCCAAGTCAACCCATTTCCTGGGCGAGTTCAGGAACTTCCGACTGTCTCTCTTTCCATGTCAGCCTCTCTGTTTCTGGCTGTCTCTGTATCATGCTGTATTGTGCAGAGGGCTCCTGGTGAGTCCAACATACAGATTATAATCTGTTAGCTATCAGTGGAGCGCGAATTAAGATAGAGAACAATGCATCATGGTAAATGTGACTCTGTCATGTAAAATTGGACATCGTTCAATTCGGTTTCTAACCCTAACCCTTATTTTACTACATTAACGTATACAGTGCGAGTCTTCTGGATGAGAGTGTGTGTGTGTGTGTGTATGTGTGTGTGTGTGTGTGTCAGAATTGAGTGTCAATTTTCATTCTTAGCACGAGAACACAGGGAGCACCCATAGAGATAGATGGGAAGCGAGGAGAAGAGGGGGGTGGGGGCTTCTGAGCTGACACAATAATGGGTTGAATACCCCGCGTTAACCTACGTGTCTTTGGAGTCAGAAAAAAAACAACATCATTATTAATTATGGCTGTGGTGGGAATGCCTTGGGAGGCTTTGAATTCCCCAGAAAAGCCAAGGCTGCTTACCAACAGCCGGTTCATAACTCCCCAAGAGCTTGGATGAGCTCCAAAAGGCAGGCTTCAATTTCTGATGATTGACAGAAGATCACGAGTGAAGTAGTGGCCATGGTGATTGGACATTTTGCTGTTTATCTAATCGTTGTTGCTGTGAATTTTCTGGTCAACTGACAACTGGTCCATCCAGGCAGAGTGAGGACGGCCTTATGCGTGATTTGTAAATGTCAGAAATTTGTTTATGGAATTGGCTAATTTGATTTTAGGAACTGGCAGACATTTTCATGTCTTTTTGAAGAAATAAATCCTTAATTTTCAGTCCAATAATTTCCTCCTGACAGTCATTCGTTGTTGCTGTGCTTTGACCAGTCAACTCATTTGGTTTCATTGCTTACTCACTGCAGCCACTAAGCGCATGCTTGAAGTTATGAGAACGTGATATCTTGGGAGACTGACAGACAAAACATCCTCCTCAAAAATGTCCAGTCCTCGCCTCAGCCCTGATTTTGGATTTCAAATTATGTGGGGCTCTCTCACTGCCAAAACACTGCAGTAAATTTAAAGGACAAAGTCCAGCAATGTAAACCATGTGTGGATTGTAGCTTACAGTAAAAGGTGGATCTAGTTTTACAAGGTAAGGTTTACAGAGATATTCATAATGTGCAAAGTAAATGAAGGTGAAAATGTTTTATACTCTGGATGAAGTTCCATCTCATTGCTGCTGCATGAGAGTTTACCACAAGGTATTGGTGGCATTGCCACACTAGTTGTAGTTCATGCAAACAGACAAACAAATGCAGACAGATATCTTGGTCGTACTTTTGTTAAGCGTGAACACCCACCAGTTCTCGTTCCCTGATCGTCAAATACCAACGCTTCGCTACCCTATTTTGAAACCCAGAAGAACTACAAATTTGGTGCTAATATGTATCAAGCACATGGCGCAGCTTAGGGGAATTGTAGTTTTCAAAATATTGGTATATTTCCTTGAACCGGAAGTTGTAAATACTGAATTGAGAGTACACCGAGGGATTTAAGGGGATGGGAAACACATTTGATTTAGATTTTAAATATGGGTGAAAATTACTTATGACCATATTTGACAGCAACCCCACCTGGTGGGTATAGTCACATAGCTGAAGTCAAGAGCTCTCTATAACAGTTGCTCCCATGTCTATAGCCCCTTCTGTTGCTGAATGACAAGCCTTCCAACATGCACTGAGGTCAAGGTTCAGAGGTCAATATTTCAAAGCAGGAGCCATTTACAATCTTCAGAGGGATATAATGTTACTCCACAAGTCTCCTTTCCAATGATGTATTTGGTTTAGTCCTACAACAAAGTTTTAATTTTAACATTTCATGGACACGGCCTTGGCCCAAGCTTACTTTCAGAGAGCCCTTTGAAGGCCCAACATATGAAAGGTTTTTAGTTTTGTTTTTGTTTTTTACTGTTTTGGGGGGAATCATGACAATTTCATTTAAGGTATCATTTTTGACTAAGTTACAACCAAATTAGTCATTTTGGCCAATTTTGAAGCTTATTTTCCTGATGAGATGCAAGATCTTTTTTTTCCCCCGACCTAACCCTTACCCAAGCAATTCAGGCTCCATACCTGTAGTAATGCCCTGGGTGGTCAGCAGGACTGCAATGTGTAAAGGTGACTAAAGAAGCAAACGAACATAACTATTATGAAATTTAATTTTCTAGTCTGAGACAGGGGAGGTCCTGCTTATGTAAAGTATCTCAGTCAATTATATCTAGCTATGTCTCTGTAATAAATCAGGGGCCTTTTTTTGATGTTTTTTGGCTGTACAATGACATTTCCTCTTAAATCATGACTTAAGCAAAACAATACACAATAATGAACCGGTGGGCCTGTACTAATAAATGATTGGGATGAAACGAAAAGCCATTTTATTCAACATTGTATTCTTACAACAAATTTGTTCTCTGCATGCAACCCATCTTATTGTATAGGAGCAGTGGGCAGCTGCAGTGCCCACGGCTCAACTCCAGTTCTTTCCATTGCCTTGCTCAGGGGCACAGACAGGAGTATTTACCCTAACATGCATGTCTTTTTGATGGTGGGAGGAAACCGGAGCACCCGGAGAAAACCCACAGGGCGAACATGCAGTATTACAGTATGGTACGGCGGCACGGACAGTCAAACACGGAAAAAACTGCAGCGGATTGTCAACAAGGCATCCAAAATCATAGGCAACCCACTCCCCTCAGTTAAAGCTCCACATACTATCCGGGCTGTAAAGCGAGCAGGGAAGATCACCTCTGACCCCTCACATCCTGCTCATCACCTCTTCCAGCTCCTTCCCTCAGGGAGGCGCTACAGGTCACTGTCAACTAAAACTAAACGCTTCGCAAACAGTTTTTTCCCCCTAGCCATCAGGACTCTGAATTCCTCTCTGTAGTCCCCTCCTCACACGACATTGGCATAAACACCTCCATTCACCTGTTATGCCTGATATGTTTATTTCTGTTATTGTGTAACTGTATTGTTTGTGATAATATGTGGACTGTCTGTTGTTGTCTATGTATGTATTGTGCTGCAGAGTGTAAAGCGTACCAAAAACAAATTCCACCGGCCTTGGGGCTAATAAAATAATCTATCCATCTATCTATCTAGATATCTATCTATCTATCTATCTATCTATCTATCTATCTATCTATCTATCTATCTATCTATGCAAGATCCACACAGAAAGGACCTGGGACGGCCCGGGGTTCGAACCCAGGACCTTCTTGCTGTAAGGCAACAGTGCTCACCACTGCGCCACCATGCTGCCAAAAATGTGCTAAATAATAACAATAAATACATATCTTAGGTCGATATCATTATTTTTATTATTTAGCACTTTCATCTCAACTGATGATTATTACAGGCTCAGCCTATTTATTGTCCTTAAGTCATGTGGCAGAAGAGGTATTGATGTCTGCGTTTGTATGTCTGTGAAGCCAAAGACAAATTTCCATGTGGGTGGACAAGAAAGATGTCTATTCTCTTCTCTGTTCTACTAACCAAATAATTGTATATCAATTGCTTTCACATGGAAATAATAGCCAATTAAAACAACACCGACTACAATGACAATAACAATGTTTAGTATGCAATATGCACACCATAATGAAACCTGTTCTGGTTATGTCAGGATGCTGCATGCTTGAACGCCCTTTTGACCCTCTGGCTCTGGCGACCGCACGGAGCACACAGGCTGTAAACAACAAATTACAAATAAAATAAACTAACCGCCATCACTTTATTGGCTGAGGACCTCCCGTTGTGGGGCTACCCTTTTATAAACATCTGGAACACAATATGTGCAGTAAGATATAAATGTACGTCTTACATCTTGTTTCAGAAGCAACATGCTACAGTTATCTGGAATCCTGCAACACATGAGGATCCACGGCATTATATTTATGAATGATTTGTCTCTTTGCGTAACTGATTATGTGCAAATAAACAAAAGCAAGCAGTATGAATGAAAGATTTGAATTATCAAGGACACCTTCGTGTTTTTGTGTTGAGAAATATGGAGGATATCATTCAAAGAAAACCTTAAAATGGGAATTGACAGTGAGGGAGGCATCTTATTACGCTACAGTCTGGTTAATACGGGGGTGTATGAATGGCCTGAGCTGTTGCTCTTAGCGTCAAATATTACCGCGGATGGGAAATTAGTAGAAAGCCATGTGCGTCTCCTACTGACACTGAAGGGTGCCTTGTGCATCAGTATCAAACGCCGAGAGGGCGTAGCACAGCGTTAGTATTTGACGGCCTGGGAATGAGAACGGGTTGTGAACTCTGGGTCTTTTCCACGGATTAGGCCTCACATGCAGTCAGCCAACACCCCAGCAAGTCATGCAGAATCATGGAGAGCCTGAGCTCAAGTCAAATTGTCTGGAGTATTAGTTTTGGGTTGGTGGTCAGCTTGGCCAAGGATTCTCGGAAACAACAGATGATATTTCCTCAATCCATGCGCAGGAGAGGATGACACGGTCTGGATGGCATTTCAAATGAGTGTTTTTACGACAGTGCAATGCACCACCTCTCCCTATTTTCCTTGGAAGCGTTTCTCTTTTTGAATCTCATCTGTTTCCATCAGTGTGTTTTCATGCAAATTTCAAAGTTGCAAATAAGGAGCTCTGAATAAAAACTTCAAGAATCTCATTAAAAATCTCAAAAATCACAAAAAGATTTTTTTTTACGCTTGTTTGAGGTGGGAAAGTTGGTGTGTTGACAAAATACAACAAAAAGTGATCAAAATTGAATTTTCAAACAAACGAAGTCATTAGCCATTGCTTCAGCCCTTATCATACTACTGCCACCTCCTCGTCTTCGTCTTTGGAAAGCAAGAAGTTTGATCAGTACAACTTATATAAAAATTACAATGAATAATTCTCCACTGACAATTAAGTCTTGAAAATGCCCCATTTCTCTCCTTCCCAGAATTAGCAGTTGTTAGCTGTTATGCTAGCTGAATTTTTGTTGCTGAGCGACTGTAGCCGAGCCAAATTTCTTATTTCATTCTGTCTCTTTATTTTCCTTGAAATCTTGTTTGAATTGTTGTGAACTTCACCAAAATTAGTTCCTACCTGTAAACAGGTTCCACCCTTGCGGTTTTAAAGGCATACCTTTTGTTCCCCAGGGGTGCTGTTCTGGCGTGACACCTCTGAGCCCAGCTTCAGTGAGCACGTATCATGGCTGTATGGCACGTGTGCTTGGAGCTGGTGAGTCACGTTTTCTAACGCTGGGAGCTGCATGGAGAGAGGCAGAGGACAAGATATGTGACTGATAACCATGTTTTCTTTCTTTTCTTTTCTTTTTTTTCCCTTTTTCCTGTGAATTAACCCCACAGATCTCCAACTCCGGCGTATGTGCCTCACTCAACTACACAACGCAGAGACAGAAAGCAGTTAGTCAGTTACACGGCCATCCACGTTCGTTTGATTTTAGTCTTGTTGCGCAGGAAAGTTGTTTATTTGTCCAACACTTGTAGATTGAAACAAGTTGATTTGCATCTTCCCTTGTCAACCGTTCAAAAATTCACATAAAATTTACAGAACATTTGGATGGAAACAGGTTACCTAATGCTTTTTCCCCCCCCTCTTGTTCTCTCCCCCTTTTGTTTTGTGAGGCTGCACAGCTGCTGCTACCATGCCACGCTCACAAATGTTCAGTTAGCTCTCCAGTCAGCATTAAGATATACTGAAAGTACAGCAGCTAGAAGTATTTTGTACCGTCTGATGGAAATCGGTAAACACTGACAATTGATTCCGATTCTTTACAATGAGAAATGCTTTATCAATTCAGCCCTGAAGCCAACTGAGCATATTTCATTACTTCTTGGTCTATCCCCCAAATGATAACACAGCCCCTGCAACCATTTTGGTCCCCGCCTGTTGTAATTAATAGCAGATTAGCTTGGTGTGGGTTGGTTTCCTTTACAGGCTACATGATCCAGTTTTGGACATAGCGGAACCTTCAGGTCATGCGCCGCTTCAAATGTTCAACTCAAGAGGGAGTGAGCAAACCATAACCACCTCACCCAAGCGGCTATTAAAAAGACTAGAAAATGTTGCCATGAATGCCAGGTTGCCAACATAAGAATTAGCAGTTCAAACCAAGAAATTAACAAGCAGAGGAATCAACGTCCAACCCGCTCTTCTGCTTTCAATTAAGCTTGTACTGAGTGAAATTTTGCTGATGCTAAATTGTTGGAACTTCAAACACAATTTTAATAGGAACATCTCCTTCTGGACCCAGGACCTGGACTTGCCTGCTGGGATGGATCCAGGCCTATGGCTTGGTATTGATATCTGCCAGAGACCGAGGCATCCACTGCTGTGGTGTTCTGTGAGTTTTATGAAAAGACACCGCTGTGCCAGTTCATAAATCTCTGGTCTTTGGCAAGTACTTTTTCCCAGTAAATTGTCAGTGCAATAGACTTGCAGGAGACTGACTAGCTGGTTATTGCACCATTAAGAAACCGAAAACTCAATTGTGAGATGTATTTATTTTTTTACCATTTGCTCTTTTCGGTCTTTGTCTAGTTGGATATGTATTATGTGATCTAACTTCTTGTGACAGCCAATATTTGACCTTATCAATAGGGTTGCAGTAACAAGGGTCATTGCGTGACAGAAAAACTAAATCACTGCCTATTGAGGACTATCTGTTGAAAAGGATGAGATTGGCAAAGCAGTTAGCTATTGTGACATTGGCTTTATGGCTTTGAGTATTGTAGTTTTAATATTTTTCTTGATGCATGCTGAATAATCCAGGTGTAGGATGGATCCCAGAATAGTTGAATCAGTTCATCTGAACATTACCTTAATATTTGTCGGTGCACAAATACAAATGGTGACTTTGTCATAGCAAATAATTTTAACGGATGTACTATAAGAAATGGGCAAACAGGCATTGTTCTTTCAAATCATCACCCAGTGAAAATTACATCCAAATCCACAAACCATTGCCAAGCGGAAGGATATCACTTAGACCTCTAGGAGGAAGCATGCACTTTATCCGGGAAGAGGCAATTTTCCAAGGCCTAACTAACAAGCACTGAAAAATGTCACTTTTTGTTTCACAAGGACTGGCACAAGTATTCTTTTTAAACAAGCTCAAGGTCAGTGCTGATTAGGTAAGCCAGCAGCTGACTGTGTGGAACAAGCTGGCTAAAAATACTGGATAGGTCATGCTCCTATGGGTTTACTTGAAGTGGTAAGGGAAACAAATGCCAAAGAACATTGGGAATAAAGGCCGTGTTTACCCGCTAAACCCGAGAGACTCTGCGGAAATTAACAAGGGACAATCATTGTTTCAGCTTTTAATTTGTATTGGGATACTGTTGTCACTGTTGGTTGTCAGTCCAACTTTTTGTCCCCCTGAGAATGAACATTTATGAGCTGTTAATACCTCTACCGCCTCTTGAAACAATGGTCCCATGAACTTAATAATGTATCCTCTGTTGCCACTGCCTGGGTTCATGGCTTTTCCCTACTGGAAAAAACACAAAAATTCCATAAAAAATATTATATATAGTAACTTTCTTTCTTTCACACATTGCTGCCACGGAATGGGCTGGTTTCCCAGGAGGATTGTCACGGACCCGGCCATGCCTCCAGTTATTTCCCTTGTGTTTCCCTTTTCCCCTGTGTCTCCTATTTTCCCCTGTCTGTCCCTGTGAGTATGTGGTGTGGGCATGGTTTCCGTCCTTGGCACACTACCTGCACTCAGCCTGCACACCTGGTTTCCATCAACTCAACAGTATATCTACTCCGGTTCTCCAGCCACTCTTCGCCAGATCATTGTTTCTGCTACAGTGGTAGTCTCTCGGCCGCTCTGCAATAGCACGTTCAGAGTTATCCCTTGGGTGTTGTTTGCATTATCTGTATTTACCAGGTTTCCTTGTGCTTCCAGGATCACTACTCTCCGGTCCTCCCGCCTCGCCTGCTCGCTTACTAACCCCCCCTGAGCTTATCCTCAGCCAGCTACGCCCACTCCCTCGTCCACCTGTCCGGCTCAGCTCAACTCTACTAACTGCCATCCTGCTCAGCTCAGCTTCGCCCTCCACCATCTGCCTCGTCTGCCATCCTCATTCCCCTTTATCCCTACAATAAACCCCCTTTTATATTACTTTATGACTGCTGGGATAGGCTCCAGCATCCCTGCGATCCTGAGAGCAGGATAAGTGAGTTGGACAATGGATGGATGGATGGATGGATATTCCATTGTCTGTATCTGCATTTGGGTTAACCTCTACTGATTGTAACAAAGGCAAGTACATCCAAGTATAAAGATGTATAAAGCATAAAATGTCTTATTCATTTTCTTGGCTGCAAGGTCAAGAGAGAAGCTTGAGGGCGGAAGAAAAAGAAAATGTTCTTGTTTCAAGTCAATTGGTACATGGTTTGATGTGAAGTTGGGAGAATCAGGAGTGGCCCATTTGATCAACAAAACACATCCATACCCAATTACCTCTTTGTATGCATGTATCAGAGTTCCCACTACAAACATTTGGTGCCAGCCAACGTGTCCGGGGACATTCCAGAATGTCGGACAAATGGGAAACTCCGGTCATACTATCTGCCTTGCAGGTGATATACAAAAAGAACAAAGCATCAATGCAAAACAGATTTTACAAAGCACTTATTTTAATGAACAGTTCTTTGCCATTCAAACAAATATTCAAAACAATGACACGAGTTGACTCGTGCATAAATATTTTTTAAAAAAGAAAAGAAAATAGTCTAATTCTAAAAATATCAGCATAAAAGAAACACAAAGTAAAGGAATGCTTGCAGCTACTCCACTGTAAACAATATTGAAATTTTGAAAATAGTGACTAAGGGTGTAGTCTTCTCCCATTTTCTTCCACAGTTGTGCTCAACTCATATGGTGGCTAGGCTACAGCAGCTAGCACAGGCCCATCTGAGTGCACAAGGCCTAAATGATAAAACGGGAGCTTTTTTTTTTTTATTGCCCAATATACCGACAGGCCTAACTATTTCTGAATATCTACATTTTTGATCTACATTTTTGATATAAAGGGTCTGTTGAATTATTATTTTTTTAACCTTTCTATTCTTTGCTTGGAATTATTACAAGACCATTGCCGAGGAGGGTATAAATTGTTGGATTTTCAGAGTTTTTACTGGTAAAAAAACAAAACAACAGTAATTACTGGATAATTATATTATATGTAGTATGTATAAAAAAATCTCCCTCTCACCCTTTTTCGGGTGGTGTGTGTCTTCCTCAAGCTTGGGTCCTGTACCAGAGGCCTGGGAGTTTGAGGGTTCTGCACAGTATCTTAGCTGTTCCTAGGACCGCACTCTTCTGGACAGAGACCTCAGATGTTGTTCCTGATGAAGGCTATTAGTGTCCTGTTGGCTTTGTATAGTGCCAAGCACTCAAGTAACCAGGTGTGGGGCATTGAATCATAGGCTTTCTTGTAGTCAAACCAGGCTGTGCTCAGGTTGGTCTGTCTTGGGTGACTGCTCCATCAACAAGTAGCTGATGCTTTGACCCTCTGGTGTTGTTCCCAATTCCTTTCTGAGTTTCACTCACATACCCATTCAGTTTAGCTGCTATGATGCCTGACAGCATCTTCCATGTTGTAGAGAGGCAGGTTATCGGCCAGTAGTTTGAAGGTTTTGTACCCTTGTGGGGATCCTTCATGATTAGTATTGTTCTCCCCTGTGTTAGCCAGTCAGGGTAAGACCCTAATGTTAGCTGCTAGTTCATCTGTGTCGCCGGGTGTTCATGGAGTGCCATTAGCTTCTTCAGCCAGTAGGCGTGAATCACATCAAGACCTGGTGCAGTCCGGCTGTTCATGTTTAAGACTCGTTGTTGGATGTCCGCCACTGTGATGATAACCGGTTCTTGTTCTGGGATATTGCTGTGGTCTGCTCTAACGTTCACCAGCCACTGGGCATTGGTGCTGTGTGATGCCTCCTTTTCCCTTATATCCTTCCAGTATTGCTTGATATCTGCTTTGGGTGGGTCTGATGTTTTCCCTTGCTACTCTGCAGCTTGGCGTACACTTTGGTTAGTTCTTTGAGGAACAGGCCATTTACTCTTTTACACACACACATCTGGATAGATTGGATAAACACAGTATATCTACCTTTCTTCTCTACATCATATCAGCCAGAGCTCTCCCTTTACCAGTCATAGAGCCGACATTCAAAGTTCCGACTCTCACTTCCACATTCCTACCCTTCCTCCTCTCCCGCTGCCTCTGAACATGTCTTCCCCCTCTCCTTCTCCTTTGCCCAACACTAGCATAGTTTCCACCGGCACCCTGCGGGCCAACAGTACCGATGGCGGCCGTTGGTAACCTGGGCCTCAACTGATCCGTTATGAAAACCTGATTTATGATCCACATATTTGATTTGGCAAAGGTTTTAGCCAGATGCCCTTCCAGATGCAACCTCCCCCACTTATTCTCAGTGGCTGGGTTTTGTTTATACATACATATATATATATATAAATCTCCTTCTCACCTTTTTTCAGGTGGTGTGCGTCTTCCTCAAGCTTGGGTTCTCTACCAGAGGCCTGGGAGTTTGAGGGTTCTGCACAGCATCTTAGCTGTTCCTAGGACCGCATCCTTCTGGACAGAGACCTCACATGTTGTTCCTGATGAAGGCTATTAGTGTCCTGTTGGCTTTGTGTAGACAGACAGACAGACAGATAGACAGATAGATAGATAGATAGATAGATAGATAGATAGATAGATAGATAGATAGATAGATAGATAGATAGATAGATAGATAGATAGATAGATAGATAGATAGATAGATAGATAGATAGATAGATAGATAGATAGATAGATAGATAGATAGATAGATAGATAGATAGATAGATAGATAGATAGATAGATAGATAGATAGATAGATAGATAGATAGATAGATAGATAGATATTGTTAGCAGTGGCAACAGGCATGGGCGCAAGTCCATGAATACTGGGATGGCATCCAGCACTTTACCTGTGCCCCCATCCATAGGGTTAGTGGTTATGTCAAGAAGGGCATCCAATGTAAAATTTTGCCAAATCAGTATGCAGATTGACAAGACCATACCGGATCAGTCAAGGCCACCATTGGTGCTGTGCCCTCACAGGATACCTATGAAAACTATAAGATCCACTGTGGCAACCCCTGAAAAACAGGGAACAAGCCAAAAAGAAGAAGATATATATTGTTAGCCAGTAATTATACACCAGAGATGTGACTCTACATGTGTGAAACCCAGAGAAACATGTTGTCTTTTCATTCTTTCTCTAAGCCGTTCAAAAGGGGGAATTATTCATCAAATCTGGAATCAAGAGAAGAAAACATCCACTGAGTCTACTGCTTACTGACGTATTGATTTTCATCTGATGAGTTTGAAGTCCCTTCTGAAGAGTGCCTTCATGAGTCTCTCAGCTGTTTTGTTTTTTGCCATCTATCCACAACAGGAAAAAAATCATAACTGTTGTACCAAATAAACCACTCATCTTTAACAAACAACTCCGTCTCTAGGAATGACTTGTCCTCCTGTGACGACAAAGGAAGGGTGTCCCAATTGGATGTATTATCTTGAATGATGTCAGAGGACTGCCAGCAGATCCCTGTGGTTTACTTAGTCATTTTACATTCATGACAGTAGTCATTCACACTCACAACACTCGCATACAAAAGACAAACACACACCAACACCCTCCTATACACGTCACACTTACTTTCATACACTTAATCAGATTTACTCCCCATACACAGAGTAAACCAGCCAAACTTTCACCCACTGACATCCAGTGAGCAATGATGCAGACCAGACAGAAGTAATGGGTCACAGGTGACTGAATTACCCATAACCACGTATTCACATAGGTGGCCTTTTCGCCTCATCTTACCCCCCCCCCCCCCGCCACATCGTTTCCACTGAAGAGACTTTGCTGTACAAAGGGGGAGCCGATTCATCTGACAACTCAGAAAAGAAAAAAAAATCAGTGTCCAGGACAGTGTTGACAAGAAACAATTTTCATGGAAATCTTCATAGCCTCCATGGCCAATAGCTCATGAAAATGACAACGCTTAACAATCCCCAGGCTTAAGTGTCCTCAATGCTGAGACTAGAACAGGATGTAATGTTCACACTTTACATGGGACATGGAGTAGTACTGACTCAAAAGCTAAGGCTCTCATGTCAACCTTCAAATTAAAGGTCGTTATCCAAATGCCAGGGAACATCTCTAATCAGTTGTTTTGGTTTTTCCAGACTTTTTTTTTCCATTGACCTTTCATGCTTTTGCTGACACATCAGGGTGTCATACCTTCAGCTGCAGTTGTTTTAACTGCCTTAGATCAGTGAGGGACCATTCCAAACAACGCAATGATAATATTTCCATAGGGAACTTGTGCCACATGATTCCTAAATTATGAAATTTAGTAAACCCAAGGTATGAGTCACAAAAAGTCATAAGTCAAGATGGCACTATGTGTCCTTAATAAGATTCTTGCGATAACAACATTTGATTATGCACACCGCTGCCCTCTTCTGTGCAATGGTGACAGAGAAAATGTCTCTGGAAATCATCCAGTAAGTAGCAGAGGACTTTGCATGGATCTGGAGATCCAGATGCTAACAATTATTGAATTTGTGAAACCTTAGCGCAGCACATGACGAGGAACGTGTGAGTGTGCGAATGCGGTTTGCATTCTCGAGTGCTTTTTGGTGTCTGTAGGATGTCCGTGTATGTCTAGGTGTAGTGTGCGTGTGTGTGTCCATCGGGTAACATGAGGTGCCCACTTCCTCTACCAAAACAAACCTCAAGACAGCACTGGAAAGTGTTCTGCCATCTATCAACAGACAAGAGATTTGATATGCCAGGGCACATTGGTCTTCATCCCAAAGTTTGGATCATCAGTGTTCTGTGGTTTATACTGTTTTTTGTTTTTTATCCAAGCTAGCTGAAACTATTACTACTACTAGGCTGCTCCCATTAGGGGTCGCCACAGCGGATCATCCGTTTCCATCTCCTCCTGTCCTCTGCATCTTCCTATGTCACACCAGCCACCAAGCTAACTAGCTCTAAAATAGCTGAAACTAATCACCAAATAAGGTAAACTACTATTCCA
Source organism: Lampris incognitus (assembly GCF_029633865.1). Taxonomy (NCBI): domain Eukaryota; kingdom Metazoa; phylum Chordata; class Actinopteri; order Lampriformes; family Lampridae; genus Lampris; species Lampris incognitus. Next base: position 37,018,318 of record NC_079225.1, on the reverse strand, counting down.
ATTCAAATCCAAATCCACCTCCTCTAAAACAGCCAATCTGGGGGGGGGGGGGCATGTCCTACCTCGGCTTGTCTTAACTGGACTGAGCACAGCTAATATGGACATGGAGACAGACAGATGTGAGACCTACATCTGTGGTTTAGAGATGGTGGATTCAGACTTGACCACTTGAGTCATCCTTGGTTATTGCAGCTGCTTTGAGTTGTCACAGGGTCCAAGCAAAACAGACAACGAGGGGTAACAAACTTTTAAACACCCCACTTGCTCCACCTTCGAGTTAGCCAGAGACTCATTCACTTAAAGGCCCCACGCAATGAAAACTGTTTATTCTTTCATGTTACCATTTTTAATCTGCACTTAACTGACATCTATTTAACACTATGTTCTAAAAATTCACTGAAGTTTTATTTTTGTGTTCATAAGAATAATATCCTCTTCCTGACACATGCAATATTTTTTCCAGGTACATCATCCTGCTCTTCAGGGGCATTACTAGAGATTCATGATAGGGGGGGTAAGCCTCTACTACGGGGGTCTGGGCATGCTCCATTTGTTAAGCCCCCAAAGCAGCTTTTTATCTTGCATTTTTTTAGAGTAACAATGGGTGTAGAATCTATCAAAATGTGGTTATTTTTGGTCAAGGTCGGCTAAAAGTACGCCTGTCCTGTCTCATAGTTTGTTTTAGACACCGATCTAACATGACTTACTTCAATTCTACCCAAATAAAGAAATTAAAAGCTCACTCTGTCCCCATCTTGTTTTTGATGGGGACCAAGAAAGGGGAATTGACTCGAGGTGTACTTGGGAGAAAATGGAAGAAAGAAAATCTAAAAAACGGTTGAAAAAGATCAAGAAACACTGCTATGGACAACATACATGCAACATACACAAGGCATCCAAAAACACAGCCAGCAATGACGCCCTGTAATCTACAAACTCAAAGCCCTCGGAATTGCTCTGTTTGTACATTTTATAAGGTGCAAGTGAAACCTATAAACCTGTATTACAGAGCTGCTCCTCTGGCTCCTCTCTTTTGCTGCTGATTTTGTGGATGGAAGTGTTAAGCCCAGCCTCGAGGAGACTTAGCTTAGCATAAAGTGACTCCCCCCTTTCCCCACTCCCAGGGATGACCAGTGCCACAGCAGATGCAATCCAAACAATTGATTTAGTCATCAATTGTGGTAGGCTAGTATAGGCACCAGGGAGAGCACAGTACTTGCGTATATATATAGACAAATTAAAATTGAGTGTCCACGTTGATAATTTGTGCGCTAGGTTGGCTCACAGACTTCACCTTTTTTTTGGGGGGGGGGTTCACCCTTTTTCTCCCAATTGTACTTAGCCAATTACCCCACTCTCCTGAGCCGCCTCGGTTGCTGCTCCACCCTATCTGCCGATCCGGGGAGGGCTGCAGACTACCACATGCCTCCTCCAATACATGCTGGAGTCACCAGTTGTTTCTTTTCACTTCACAGTGAGGAGTTTCACCAGGGGGACGTAATGCTTGGGAGGATCACGCAATTCCCGCTAGTCTCCCCCCCCCCGAACAGGCACCCCGATTGACCAGAGGAGGCGCTAGTGCAGCGACCAGGACACATACCCACATCCGGCTTCCCACCCACAGACACGGCCAATTATGTCTGTAGGGACGCTTCACCAAGCCAGAGGTAACACAGGGATTTGAACCGGCGATCCCCATGCTGGCAGGCAACGGTATAGACCGCCACGCCCCCTGGACGCCCCGAGACTTCACTTTCTCCACAGACTCAGACTGTTCGGTGTGGGACCGAGATCATGTTAACATTTTACAATACTGTGAGGCAAAGCCTAATTAGATATGGCAAGGCACCCTTACAATCCAGTCAAACTCTAGAATTCACAAAATGGTGAAAACGGCAATGAAAGTGATAGGGAAGAAAGAACACCCATCTCTTCACACTATCGATGACAGAACCGTTGAACTATCGATGAGAAACATGCACACAAAATAGCAAAAGACCCTTCTCACATTCTATATTCTCAATATGAACTATCACTTTCTGGTAGACGTTACAGATCCATTAAATGTAAAAACAACCACTTCTTTTCTCCAAGCTTCTATAATACTGCTTAACAGCCAGGTCAGTCCTTACTTGTGTAATGTCTCATAAGAAAGTAGACACTGCTGCTTTCAGTTCTATGCATTAGGAATTATCGTTTCATGGTTTTCATGATTTCACTACTCATTTTTTTATGTGTATGTAGTTTCATCTTTAGCTCACAAAGCGTGTGCAATATTCAAATATCCTTTTTTATTTTTGTTGTATGTAATTAATTGTGTCTTTGATGTACCGCTGTATTGTTTTAAGTTAATTGCAGCTGTATGTACCACTACTGCCCAAGCCAAATTTCCCCTCAAGGACAATAAAGTGTATCTTATAGTCAAAACAATAAACAAAATCTATATTATTGTAATGACCCTGGATGACTAGACTCACTAGCCCTTGGCTAACGGGTCGGACCCTTTAGTCGACTAGTTAACGTAGTTACCCGTGGTGCGGGAGACCTGGGTTCGTGTTCCGGCTGTGGCGGTTCCCGGCTGCCCCCTGAATTCACTACAATATTAACAACTAACTTAACTATCTTCAACAAAAGAAAGTGCAGGCAGCTTACCTACCTCCTCCCTGACAGGAGAAAGCAAGATTCCAACAAAAAAGGCTTCCCACCCCTACAGCGCTGCCCTTTTAGAGGATATTTGCAATACCCAATTTCCCCTTGGGGATGAATAAAGGATTCTGATTCTGATTATATAGCAGACAGCCAATCTATAACACAAAGTCAGCAACTTTGCAGCACAGTAAGGTCTGGTTGGGAGCCAGAAAAGACACGAAAGAGAGCCGGCATCAGACAGACTTAATTTTAAAGTAGGCGCTGTCAGCCTCCAGTCCAATCATCAGCTGCCACCTGAAATTCAACAGACTGCGAAAAAAACATACAAAACAGTGAACATCACCGCCATCAGGTAGGGAGGGAGAACACCCCAAAAAAAACAACAACATACAATCACACTCAAATACAAACACAAATTATGACTCAGAGTCATAACAGGAAGCATCGAAGTGTACCTCATATTTCTAAAGGTGGCAAAGCGGTCAATGACACTACTGCAGTTTAGTGGCCCAAGCACTTCACCCTTGACAGACATGGCATGGCACCTGATGCATCACCCCCTCCTACCACACAAAACCAACACAATTTCATGTAAGCCTGCACTTCATGACAGCGCCAACACAGTGAAACACCCATTAGTGACAGACACTTCAGAACCATGGACAGTGAACAGTGATCATTTGGGAACCCACCACCACAAACAAACAATATCAGGAATCGGGAACACTTTGTCATTTCATTTCATTTCAGTTCATTTCATGCACTTGTGCACGAAACGAAACGAAATATCGCTTCCCCCAGCCCACATCAGGCCAACACAAAGACAAAAACACATATCTAAAGACTACAAGAACACATATATCAACCAACAAAAAAAAAAAATCACTGTCTGAGAGAAGGAACGCCAGGATGACTGTCGGAACTACGGGTCTGCATAGGCTAGCAGTTAGCTTAGCCTGCCCTGCTTCCCCGTCCTGTCCGACCGACCACGGTGTTTCCTCCTCAGGCACAGCTCCAGGCAGGGCCGTGGTCCCTGGGCTCACCGGACGCAACAGAGCCAACGCCAGCTCTCCCAGCCAGACACCTTCGGCACACCTCCCCGCACTCCACACGACACCAAAAAACACATTCAACGCTAGGCGAGGCCGCCGCCAGACCGCCCTCGGTGTTATCGGAACTGCCGGTCTGCAGTTAGCTTAGCCTGCCGCGTTTCCGGTCCTGTCAGACCGCCCTCGGTGTTTCCTCTTCAGGCACAGCTCAGGGCAGGGCCATGGTCCCTGGGCCCACAGGACCAGCAGACCAAGCTCTCCCAGCCGATCCAGTGCCAGCTCTCCCAGACATCAAACGAAGACGTGGGCAGACGTGGACAAAGGCACTGCATGAACCGTACTGGGTGAGGCCACCGCAAATGTAATAAATAATATTATTAGATTGTCACAGCAGCCTATTAAATCTATATGTTACGGTAAATATGCATAATGACTGCTCAGTTGGTAAATTTACAAACTGACCGGTAATTCTGCATAATGACTGTTTTCCCAAATAAACCGTAACATACAGGATGTGTACACAGAACGGTGGCAGCGGCTGCCTTAATAAAATCAGTTGACACGGCAGCCTATTAGATTTTAAATAACTTACCAAATTAAGCTCTGGTGTAGGTCTTCCTTTGCCGATTAACTCCAGCTTTTCATTAAAAGTTCATCTTGAAAACGTTGTGGATAATAAATTCGTAACGATGTCCTCCTCACTATAGCAGTAACGTTACTAGCAGCTTCCATCGTGAACCAGCAGGCTAGCTAGCTAGCTAGTTTATCAGCGGGGGGGTTTTTTTGTTGCTACCTTGGGATTCGTGTCCCCCGCAGCGGGCGGAACTTGTCATAAAGTTAGCAATAACAAAGCCCACCCATTTAAAGGGGAAGATATGATTGGTCAATTTTACTGTAATTTTAAACTACTTTCGGGATTACTGTTGCTCGGACCTCTGTAAAATTATAGCTGGACCACCAATCACAGAGCTGAAAGTGTAGCATTTTCTTCCTAGCAACTGCAGAGGCAGGGAAATTCCGATAGGGAGACAAAGGGGCCTCTTTCATTTAACCCTTGACATTGCAACACAAACTGAATAGGCAGGTTTGAAGGGTTCGTTTCCTCTGAAAGATTTTGTTTAGCTATTGACTGTCAAATTAGGAATTCATAAAATAAAATTAGAACTGATGAATTTTTAAAAAAAATTTTTTTTAAATATCGGCCTAGAGGGCCCCTGACGGTTCTTCTCTGGTGCTATCTCATGTTTTCCGAAGATAAACAAAGCTTCTTTTTTACCATTATTTTTGCAGCCATTACTGACAAAAGCATCAAATTTAATGTTTTTGCTAAAAACTACATGGAAAGCAGAAAGCTGCGTTTTTGAGGACAAGGTACTCTAGCCATTTTTGTTTCTCAAACCAGCAGTGCTGAAACCAGCTATTCAGCTTCACTTGTCTGGGCCCATTGTTTTTGTCACCTAACTCGCTGTTATTTCTGGAAAGAGTTGCTGCAGTGGCCTGATTGCTTTCTTTCTCTAGCTCTGTTTGTTATCCTTCCCTCTCTGGATCTGTTTCTTGCCCCTCTCTCTCTGGTCCTACTTGCTTTCTCACTTATACAGCCCGCCTGTTGAGCTCTGTCTTGCATAGAAGCCTCTCTTTCTGCACGACCCTTCGCGATATCATGAACATTTATTTATGCCTGGCAAAAGTAAGGCATATGATGTAAAATTTTAACAATGTTCATCTATTTGCTTTGTTTTTTTTATCACGAAACTTCATCAGACATACTCCCTTAGCCATGGAAGCCTCCAGCTTCTTTCCCTCATTCTTGTTTGCTGTGTTTTCACATGTATTGTTACAAAATTCATATTTACACTAACTCAAGGCTTAATGGGTGATTAATCAGTTTAAGTTTTAATTTGTTTGATGGAACTGGTCAAATCTTCGTTTCTTGCCTGGTTGGCCTGCAGCAGAGCAGCAGGCACTGCCTGCCCCTCTTCCATCTAGCGTTCGTCGTTAGCTAGGTTGAGAAATTGAGGATAATACAATGACATTGTGATCAACACTATGTCGCCTTTTCTACCCATGACCTGCTGATAATTGTTTTGCAATAGCTACACGCATCAACGAGCCTTGGGCGCCCATGACCCTGTCGCCGGTTCACCGGTTCTCCTTCCTTGGACCACTTTTGGTAGGTACTGACCGCTGCATACCGGGAACACCCCACAAGACCTGCCAGACCAGCCTGGAGATGCTCTGACCCAGTCGTCTAGCCATCAAAGTTTGGCCCTTGTCAAAGTGGCTCAGATCCTTATGCTTGCCAATTTTTCCCACATCGAACACATCAACTTCAAGAACTGACCGCTCACTTGCTGCCTGATATACCCCCCCCCCTTGACAGGTGCCATTGTAACGAGATAATAAATTTTATTCACTTTCCTGGCAGTGGAGTTTTTTTTTTTGTAAGAATTTTCCCCCTTTGTAACCGGCCAATTACCCCACTCTTCCGAGCCATCCAGGTCACTGCTCCATCCCCTCTGCTGATCTGGGGAGGGCTGCAGACTACCACATGCCTCCTCCGATACACGTGGAGTCGCCAGCCGCTTTTCCCCTGATAGCGAGGAGATTCGCCAGGGGGACGTAGCACGTGGGAGGATCACGCAATTCGAAAAGGTGCTCCGACTGACCAGAGGAGGCGCTAGTGCAGCGACCAGGACACATAACCACACGCGGCTTCCCACCTGCAAACACGGTCAACTGTGTCTGTAGGGACGCCCAACCAAACCGGAGGTAACACGGGGATTCGAACCGGCGATCCCCATATTGGTAGGCAACGGAATAGACCGCCACGTTACCCGGACGCCTGGTTCTTATGTTTTGGCTGATTGGTGTAAATGTCAGTTTGTGAGTGAATGTTAGAAACCAGTTTCGTGAGGTGCTTCACATCTACAAGAGGATTTGGAGGGAGAGCTGTGTCTGTTAGTACACACTGACCTGAGGTAGGTTTGACGTAAGTGTATCTCCGCTCACGAACTTTCATTATAACATCCAAGTAGAGTTCTAGACTTTTGCCCCTGCTGTAGCACACACATATGAATCAGCTCGCTATGTGGATGACGCAGGCCGACGGAGACTTTTTGGGAAACGTTTCCTGCGACGCCCCTCATGCAGAGCCCTAGAATGAGAGAGTTGCGTCAATGAGGGGGGTCAGAACGCGAGAGGGTCACGTGGTTCATGTAGCCGCCGAATAGTTCCAAACGAAGCTCGGCGGCTCATTTAAATGAACTGCTTGGCCGCGATTTCTGGTAATTACTAACCAATATTTTCAGATTTTTACATTTATATATGGATATAGATATAGTAGCGAATTCGGGGGGCAGTCTGGGAGACCGTCGCCACAGCCGGGACGCGAACCCGTAACTCCTGCACCGCAAGCGACAACGTTAACCAGTCGACTAAACGGTCCGACCCATTAGCCAAGGACCAACGTGTCTACTTATCCATGCACGTTACAATATATTCAAACGTGACGCATATTCTATGCGCACTGTTTGGAACTATCCGGGGCTCCCATGATCCGCCATTGCTGTTAAATAATTGACCCATTGACGTCTACGGAGTTGACGTAACTCCCTCTTTCTAGGGCTCTGCCCTCACGTACCTGGGAATTGTATGTTGAAATCACAGAGCTGAGCAGTCTTCCTAGGAATATAGAAAGGAATCCTGGATAAGTTAAAAAAAAAATCCAAGTCTCTTTCATCACTCACCATTAGTGACCTCTCTTGTCTTTTCCATGCAATGCAAGACATGCGCAAAGGGGATACACTTCTCACAATCACACCTAAAATGAAATATCAATGCAGACATGCTCCTGTATTTTGTCAAGATGTGATACTGAAACCACTGCGTTATGAGGAATGATCGCCCCGGATTTTCTCTCCTTACCCATCTTAAACGTATAAAAAAGGAGTTTATCTCCTTTTTAGAGCCCAGAAAGTAATCACACGTCATTATGCAGCCATTAGACATTACACACTGTCGAAAATCAAAGAAACAGGACAATACAATGACATTGTGATCAACACTGTCACCTTTTCTACCCATGACCTACTGATCATTGTTTTGCATAGAAATAACCTACTGAATGAAAGCAACTGAGTATGAAAAGATATGTGCATGACTTTATACGTCATCTCTCTCATTTATAGCCTGACACACATGGCAACACTACATTAACTACAACATTAATTAGATATCATCGCCACATAACCTATGTTGAATTTGAAAAACACTGTTCAAGTTACCGTTAGCTAGCTCGTAACGTCTGTTACAGGCAGCCTCACATAAAAAAACTTATTGGTTAACAAATTTGCTTGTAAAGCCCCCTGAGGCACATTTGTAGTGTGTGGTATTGGGCCATACAAATAAAACTGGCTTGACTTGACTTGATTATCATCAAAGTCTGTAGTAGTAAATACTCTCTCTGTTCTAACTTGCATGAATCTGTCCTGTCAGAGGAGCCTCTTCGTGTCAGCAGTCTCAAACCGCAGTAACCAAATCCAAAGGAATTGAGTCAAGTGCAACTGGACTTGATTATATAACTTGGTTGGACTTGGTTGGATAACTATGACCTGGACGAATGAGAACATTCACAGACACGCGGTAACCAAAACGTCACAACAGCCACTAGTGCGTACAGCAGCCTCCTCCAGGTCCTAGTGCCCTCCCGCTAATCCGTTTAAGATGCGATGGCGCAGTAGACGAAAAAAAATAAGAGAACCCACAGAGAAAATATATCGATTTATTTTGGGGAGCTAATGAATATTTTAGCCACAGCCCCCTAAAATAGGCCTAGCTACGTTCCTGCTGCACTCAGAGGTGTACACTGACCAAACATGTCCAACGAATGAGAGCGAGAAATGAGCGACGCCGAGCGATCTGCCGCCAAACAGACGCCAGCCAATAGCATACTGATGTCTGCAGTCGCCTAAAAATGACGGATTGCTATTGGCTGTCAGTCAAATCACTCTCCCTCCCCGCTCCATATACATATGATGGCCTGTCCCTGTGATGGCAGGGTGTCTACCCGCCTGCCGCCCAACGCCTGCCGGGATAGGCTGCAGCGTCCCCGGCGACACTGAGAGCAGGATAAGCGCTTGGATAATGGATGGACGGATATTTTCATTTTCAAATTTCACGTCCTCTCTATTGTGTTATCTTCCATTTTTTTTGTATTTTCGTCCCTCTGATTGCTTTATATTTAACTGTTTTACCGTTGTTATTGTTTTATTTTTTGTTTTGGGAAAGCACATTGTAACCTTGTTTAGAAAAGTGTCATACAAATAAAGTTTAATATTATTGCTGTTAATGATAATAAAAATGGCAGAGGTTTTCAGTGCTTTATAAATGCAGTTTCATGGGACCTGTAAAATGTCTTAAAATGGCAACACAATACACTGTAGGCTCATCTAACATGGTCTCCTTTTCTCTGACTTTGAATAGCCTGAATATGAACAAACCATCCTCCAACTTTGAAAGTCTTTAGCCAGTTCTTAATAAAAGTTATTTGAGTTTTCAGGTCTTTTTCTAGTTTCATCATTTCTATTTATTTACCAGTCAACCAGCGCTGTATGTAAGGTGGCATATGTAGCATTATTATTGATAACACTGATTGGGCTTCACTTTAGTGAGACAGCGCAACATCTTTCCAAATTCAACATGAAATGGAATATATAATCAGATTAATTCAGTGAAATTCCTATTAGCTAACTAGCTAATAATACTGATAATATTCACTTTTTTATTCGGGCTTTTATTGTGCACACAGTGGCATTTTACCTTTTTCAATGAAAAGATCAAGCCCCGATAAGCAAGTTTTCAGAAATACAATTGGCATGTAATTAACAAGTGACTAGTGAAAGCATCTCATCCCCTAAGAGATAACGCAAGTGCTCAATTAACTGAGAAAAAACACACAACAGCAGCAGCCAGCAGCTCATATTCTGCTAACATCTTTGTTATGTCTCCGGCATCAATGGCTACCAAGCTGGGAAATACGGCCCGGCGTGGACTGATGACCATTTTTGTTATATCAACAAAAACTTCTACGACATGTTCGCAGCTGCCATTTTGCACTTCCTTTATTTCGAGATAAGCGCCATTAACATCGAGAAGAAAACATTGTTAAAAGTCAATATGCCTGCTATAAATACACTGACATATCAGTGTATGTCAGTTACCAGTTCAAGTAGTTTTGTTTTCCATGTAAAAGGAGCAGTTTACTTTGGAGAATCACAATCTTATCGTGCCTTCTCAGCATTCACCTCTGTGTTAACATTATGATGCTGTAGATTTACTTTTGAGGTACACACGGTTTGATTTGACGTTCATTTATCACACACCCACACAAACCTCAATTATTCACAAAAAGCATAACACACCTCTCTAGCTTTGTTTCATAAACGCCATCAATGGCTCCAAAAGGCTGCTCTGTGTGTGTGTGTGTGTGTGTGTGTGTGTGTGTGTGTGTGTGTGTGTGTGTGTGTGTGTGTGTGTCTGCCGCTCCGTCTCCAGAGCCAAATAGAGGCCTCTATAATCAGGAGCTGGTGTGTTTAGCGAGCGTGGGACCGGTGTTACCAAAATCTGTGACCCATCAGATTATGTGACCCTTCCACTAAAACACTTTCGGCCAGGAAACGGCAGTTTAGATACATTTAAATTTAGGCATGAAGTTGAAGATGTTGATGTTTAGGTACTGGGTTGGAGACAGCTGATATGTGATATGGATTCGGTGTGGTTAAGCAACAGCCGTGCCTCTTTCCAGTGAAGCGCCTGCAATTAACACACAGATAATAAGTGACTGCCAGGCTTACCTGGCAGAGTCCTGCAGCCAAGTATGAGCATGTAAAAGGAAAGTAAAAATGAGGTATTCAACATGAGGGTAAGACACTAAACTGCGCCCGCAGGCTGTAGAGAGGTAGCACCTTACTTCAGCAAGGGCCCTTTGGCTAAGGACGACGTCCCTACTGATAGATCTGGTCCTCCTGCATGCCTGTATGGTACTTCCCATGGTGCCCAGTCCAGCCAACACATTGGGATAGGAGAAGAGAACTCCTGATTTCAAATCCACCTGCTGCCTTGTGGGCTGACGCCTCTTTAGGCACAGGCTAGGAGAAGGAAACTCTGAATTCAAATCCCCGGGCACCGTCTACCCAGCTGTCAGTACCTGGAAAGAGTAAACCATGGCGGCTCCGCTCAGTCAGCTCGGCAGCGGTTCCGGCAACCGGCAGCTCTGTTTGTCAACTCGGCGGCAGTTCTGGTAAAAAGCAACAGGATTCTTCTGCGGCCGTCTCAGCTAGGCTGTGCCACCCAACAACAGGAAATCTTCCCAAGGGACACTATAGAGCACCAAATAGGGTCGTCATCTAGGATGCAGCCTCACATTTGAATATGGAGATAGTGAATCATTACTATCTTTGTATTAACTCGTGTTTTACTCATTTCGGGTGACGGTGTGTGTGTGTTTGTGTGTATATAGAGTATAGTGATTGCATATTAGCATTTATGCGCTGTATTTCCATATGACTCACCCTTCAGACGATAACCTAATGAGTTACTGATTATTTTAAATCAAATAACATCAAAAAATTATGGTGATATTTTGAACCCTCTCATGGTGTTTACCTTTTCTTTTCTGGCTGTTCATGGCTTGTATGTAGGAATTTAAATTCAGTCCACACCGGCTAAACTAAAAGTATTTAACATGATTTTTGACAGTGTGTACTGTCTAATGGCTGCATAATGACGCGTGATTACTTTCTGGGCTTTAAAAAGGAGATAAACTCTTTTTTTTATACGTTTAAGCTAGATAAGGATATATTAAGAGTGGCGTTGGGACCACAAGAAAAACATGCGGGCTGATCGTTCATGATTCAGTTAATTCAGTTTTACATCTTGGCAAAATACAGGCGCATGTCTGCATCGATATTGACGTTTTAGGTGTGATTGTGAGACGTTTATCCCCTTTGCACATGTCTTGTATTGGAAAAGGCTGAGATTTCACTAATGGTGAGTGATAATGGAGGCTTGGGTGTTTTTTTTTTTTTTTCAACTTATTCAGGACTCCATTCTATTTTCCTTGGAAGATGACTCGGCGGTGAAATTTCAAAACATAATTCCCAGGAACATGAAGGGCTTCGCAGGAAACATTTCCCAAAACACAACCCCCAAACGCCTCCATCAGCCAGCCTCACACGCATATCGCGGAATGCACTTAGATAAAAGACACGTAAATGACATACAAGCTGATTCCTAGTATTTGTGCAACAGCAGGGACAAAAGTCTAGAACTATACTTGGATGTTATATCATAATATTTCATCTCAGGTTGGACGGTTTGGAGACAAAGCAAGAGAGGCAAGATTGAGATGGCTTGGACATGTGTGGAGGAGAGATGCTGGGTATACTGGGAGAAGGATGCTGAATATGGAGCTGCCAGGGAAGAGGAGAAGAGGAAGGCCAAAGGGGAGGTTTATGGATGTGGCGAGGGAGGACATGCAGGTGGCTGGTGTGACAGAGGAAGACGCAGAAGACAGGAAGAAATGGAAACGGATGATCCGCTGTGGCGACCCCTAACGGGAGCAGCCGAAAGTAGTAGTAGTAGTAGCTCCACAGTTCTGTCTACTACCTATCACTCCAACAATGCTTAAATTTGGTTTCATAAATATCAGATCACTGTCTACCCAAGCCTTACTAACAAATGATCTGATTCTTGAACATAGCTTTGATATGATTGGGTTATGTAAAACACTAGAAGAACCCGGCTACAATGTAGCGGTTTGGTTATCCACCCGTCTAAATCTCCCTCCTCTTCATACTGCCAGCTAACCGCCTTCCCCCTGCCCCTAAACCCCCCCCCATTCCAACTCCCTCCTCCCAAATGCTGAGAATCATCTGAAATGCTGAGAAAAGTGGTTTTTAGCCATTTTTAGAAAATGCATATTTTGCATAATTATGCATAATTATTATAATTATATTTTAATGTTCTGCTATTTTTCTGGCCCTCTCTGGAACAATACCTACCACCTCCAAAAAAAATTAGGATCATAAGTGCATTTTTGCAAAAATGCATATATTTTGCATAATGCCAAAACATTTCTAAGTCCCAGAAATTTTTTATCTAGGTGAAAAAATCAGAGATGCTCAGACTCATCTGAAATGCTGAGAAAAGTGGTTTTTAGCCATTTTTAGAGAATTGCATATTTTGCATATTTATGCATAATTATGCATAATTTTTAATTTTCTGGGATTTTTCCCTTACTCTCTGAGACAATACCTACCACCTCCAAAAAGAAGTAGGATCATAAGTGCTTTAGTTTTCGGTCCCGCTATCTACACTAACTAACACACACACACACTAACACCACACACACACAAAAACATTACGAAAATATATGAGTAGATGGCTGAAACCAAATGTTTTCCTTCCCTTAAATGAAGTTTCCACACCTGACTATACTTATACCCATGTAGCTCACGCAAACAAACAAGGTGGGGGTGGCACCTTAATATGTAAGTGTATTTTCGATTTAAGTTCTACACTTAAATCTAAATTCACATCTTTTGAGGATCTTATTCTAAGTCCCTCAGCCACGAACAGACTCAGCTCAGTCCACATTGTGATAGTCTGTTGACCTCCTGGCCCTTACCATTTCTCGGAGAATTTATCTCAGGTCTTGTTACTCATTCTGATGAGAATCTAATTCTTGGTGATTTCAATATTTATCTGAATAAGGCTGCTGATCCTCTAAGTAAAGCCTTTCTGGTACTTGTTGATAGTTTTGGGTTTGCTCAGTTTGTTCAAGAGTCAGCTCACTGCAGTGGTAACACGCTTGATTTGATTTTTTCTAAAGGGATAGCTGTTTCTGATCTGACTGTCTTGCCTACCACATCTGCTGTCAGATCATTTTCTCATTAAATTTGAAGCATTATTGGCCTTTCCTGTTGATGTCGTCACAGATGCAATTGCCATTCGCCAAATTGGTCCCTCCATTGTCGCTGCATTTGGCCAGCAGCTGCCTGAAGTCTTGTCTCCTTTCACTGTAGAAACAGACTGACAAAAATCTCTCTAGTGACTTAAATGTGGCCCTCTGTAGTCTCCTCGATTCAGTTGTACCTCTCTCTACCAGAGCGAGGCGACTAAAGGCCTACACCATGGTTTAACGATGAGACACGTGCTCTTAAGTGGGCCTGTCGGGGATTGGAACATCCATCCACCCATTATCCAAACCGCTTATCCTGCTCAGGGTGGCGGGGATGCTGGAGCCTATCCCAGCAGTCATTGGGGTGGGGAGACACGCTGAACAGGCCACCAGGCCATCACAGGGCCGACACACACACATTCACACCTAGGGACAATTTCGTACGGCCGACTGACCTGACCTACTTGTCTTTGGACTTATAAGCTTGTTTCATGCGTCGCCCACTCATCAGCTGCCAATGTGATTCAACAGAGAACATACAGTCAATAAATATTACGTTGCCGCGCATCATAAAAACAAAAATTTATAAATATATATATATAAACTTAGCACAAAAAGTAAGGAAATTTGTGTTTGGTAGGTTATTTCTTTGTTGTAACAGTGCTTCTTGGCAATAAATCTTATATCAGGCAGCTGATTGTCAGCACCTGGGGTACCAGAAGCTCAAAACAACAGTCAATAGCAACAGCAAAATAAGCTGTTCGGCATTGGCAGAGAAGATTTGGCAAATTTTTCATGGGTGCAACCCACATACTCAGCTCTGCTGCTCATCCCACAAATGCATGTTCCTTACAAATGTGGCACCCTTTAAAAGGCAAATAAACAGGCTTTCCAACGGTATAAGATTTATTGCCGAGAAGCATTGTTACAACAAAGAAATAATCTACCAAACACACATTTCCTTACTTTTTGTGCTAAGTACATATATCCATATATATGCATGCTATATGCACTGAGTGAAAGTCCAGAGCTCTGTATTTTTTTTAGATGCAAAGCACTTTTATGAACCACTATCATCACTGTCATATTATTAAAGATTTTGTACTTCCGGGGTAGCGATCAATGGCGTGCAACGTGACTTTCGGGTCTCCTGCAATAATCTTTGGGGGGGGGAATCCTACCCGAGGCACACGTATTGTCCTTTTCTTGGTGTAAGTTTTACCCAATACTTTAACTCACACCCCTTGCTGACCAAAATGCCAGATAAAGTTAAAACTGGGGGAACATAGACCACACAACCACTGCGGCCTGTTCTGCACGCCGCATCCCCGCCTCCTAGTGACTCCTCTTACCCGCCGGGCGAAGCTGCCGCGCCGACAGATGTTGCCGCTCCCTCCGATCTCATGGCGGAGCCGCTCTCTTCCGCTCTGAAGATACCGCGGGTGAAACGGAGACCTCGCGCTTTCCACCTTGCGCCGACGACATCGCCGCACACCGGGTTAAAGTGGAACAACCGGAAGCCGAGCTGGTGAGAGGGGAAAATAAGCGGGAAGGTCTTGAGGCAAGATCCCGGCGCAACAATATAGAGATAACGGGGTTTCCCGAGGACTCGGCCAACTCCTCCACCGCTGCGGCTATCGCCGCTCTGCGAAATGAGGCTTTTAAGCTTGAGACAGAGCCGCTCTTGGACCGCGCTCATCGCACTCTCCGGTGAATGCCCTCGACCCCTCGCCCAATATTCGCTCGACCACATTATCACAATGGGCCGTGTTGCTATTCTGCGGCGAGCCCAACAACGGATCAAGATTCGAGACATGGTCATCTCTTGTCTTTCCCGACTGGATCAAGAATCGAGACATGGTCATCTCTGTCTTTCCCGACTGGATCAAGAATCGAGACATGGTCATCTCTGCTCATGCAGTTCAAGGTATTTGTTATGTCTGCACACATCGACAGTGCTGCATTTGATTTGGTGCTGTTCTATTGTGCTGTGATCGATTGGTGATGCCTGCGGGCTCTGGGTTGTTTGATCGGGTCTGCCTTTGATGCTGTGTCAGTCTAAATAAAGAATGCCACGGAGAGGTTGTGTCGAGCGACAGCGCTGTGCCCTGAAGTGATTTAAAAAATACAATAGTATTGTTTAGGATTCATTTTTCCAAAGTTAGATTGTCACAAATGTATCCAAATATTACAGACCGTTGTGACAAATGTCACGCTTCATTCTGCGATCTGACCCGTAATGTTCTATTTTTGTCCACTATTAGCTTGCTTTTGGCAGAGCTACTTCGATACTATGTCAAAAACACTGTAGCGAATTCGGGGGACAACGCAGCCACAGGAACTGCCGCGGCCGGGAAGCGAACCCTGTTACGGGTCTAGATAGATCGATGCCATCGGCTATCCACTAGTTTACCTTAGATACACATGACCCGCGCTCAGGAACATGTTACATCACTTTGAATATACTTGGCTGCACTGAGCAACTCGTGTGTGTGTCATTCTTTATAAGATAGCCTACTGAAACATGGTGCCAGAAGTCGGAGAACTTATTTCTTATTTTACTAGCTCGCATGTTTAAGTTTGTAGGCCTGAGTAGGTCACATGTCGGAGGATTCCGATTCAGAGCAAAGTACTTCTGCTGAAGACGTTGTCACAGAGGAGCTAACGCTAGCATTACCGGCGCCGATAGCATCACATACAATGGCAGCTAACGTGAATATTCCACCACCGTCCCCGATGAGCTTCACAGGCGATTGGAGTGTCAATTGGGACATTTTTCGGGCCGAATATGAAGACTACGTCCTCGTCACGGGCATACTTGGCAAGGACAAGAAAATACAAGCGGCTGCTCTAAGAAGTGTGATGGGAAGTGAATGCAGGCATATTTACCGCCACAATCTGAACCTCTCAGAAGATGATCAAGGGGATCCTGATGCCATACTGAGAGAGTTGGGGAAATACTTCAAGCCAGCAAAAAACACAATATACGAGAGGTACATTTTCGGGAGTTGCAAGCAGGAGGAAGGAGAATCGTTTGATACCTTTGTGACGAGACTGAGAGAGAGGGCAGCAACCTGTGAGTATGGACAGTTGAAAGATGAAATGATCCGTGATAAGATAGTCCTGGGAGTTGCAAGCGAGGCCGTTAGGCGCAGGCTGTTGAGAGAGAAGGATTTGAACATGGTCACAGCTATTGACATTTGTCGCGCAGCAGAGCAAACTGACATCCGTATGAGAGCAATGGAGTTTGCAACAACACCGCAGCCGGAGGCAGTGCATGCCGTTGCTAGGCAACCCAGACAAAACCAATGGAAACAGAGCAATCCACCCAGAACAGCAGGAGATGCAGGCAATTGCAAATATTGTGGCAGCTCGCATTCAAGGGGCAGAGAGCATTGCCCGGCCTTCGGGAAACAATGTAGGTCATGTGGGACACTTAATCACTTTTCTAAAGTGTGCTTAAAGAGCAAAAATGGGCATGCTGAGGGCAAGGTAAACTGTGTGGAATACACAGAAGAACCCCCAGAGCATAGTAATGATGCAGATGATCTGTACATGTTTGAGTCAATCGGCGCAGTGCACACCAAAGGAAAGAAGTGGTTTGTGACTCTGAAACTCCACGACAAGCCACAACAATGTCAGCTTGACTCTGGAGCCACCTGCAATGTAATGGGCTTTCAAGACAAGAAAAGGCTGGCCCCAAACACACCTCTCCGCCCGAGTGACACCAGACTGAAGCTGTATTCGGGGGAAACACTGAGCTCTATGGGCACCTTTGAGACTGACTGTACTGTGAGAGGCCAAACACACAAGCTCTCATTCGAAATAGTGAGGACCAGCCAACATCCTCTTCTGTCAGGCTCCACCTGTGAACGCTTAGGGCTCATGCATTTCACAATTCCAGAGGATGTGCTCAAAATGGAACACACACAACCAGGAGCCCTAACTAAAGAACAGCTTATCAACAGATACAGTGACGTGTTCAACTCCCCTGTGGAATCCGTGCCTGGGGAGGTCCATTTTGACCTTGATCCTAGTGTTGCTGCAGTACAGAGTGCCCCTCGCAATGTCCCAATCGCAATGAAAGCAGCAGTCAAAGCCCAGCTGGACAAGTACGAGGCTGACGGCCACCTTGCGCCTGTCAGAGATCCTACAGATTGGATCAGCAACATGGTGATTGTTAAAAAACCGGAGAAGCTGAGAATATGCATTGACCCTAAACCATTGAACAAAGCCCTAAAGCGCTCTCACTACATCATGCCTACCTTGGAGGACATTTTGTATAAATTGCCCAAGGCCAGAGTCTTCACGTTAGTGGACGCTCGGGATGCATTCCTGCAATGCAAACTGGACTATGAGAGTAGCCTCATGACCACGTTCTGGACCCCCTGGGGGAGGAAGCGGTGGCTCAAGCTACCATTTGGAGTATCGGTGGCGCCCGAGGTATATCAGCGCAAGCAGCACGAGCTCCTCGCCGGTCTGAAGGGCGTTGAGCCCATTGCAGACGATATCCTGGTCGTCGGCTGCGGGGACACAGACAAGGAGGCTGGGGACGACCACGACGTCAAGCTTGCGGCGTTGATGGAACGCTGCCGCGAGGTCAAGCTTCGCCTCGGCCTGAAGAAGTTGCAGTTCAAGGTGGCTGAGGTGCAGTTTCATGGCCACATTCTCTCATCTGCTGGACTGAAGCCCGATCCAGAGAAGGTGAGAGCCATTATTGACATGCCGAACCCAACAGATGCCAAGGGCGTGCAGCGTCTCATTGGCTTCGCTAACTATTTAGCCAAGTTCATGCCTCATCTATCTACTGTCTGCGAGCCGTTGCGACGCCTGTTGGACAAGGACACACCCTGGCACTGGCTGCCTAAGCACGAGGCGGCGGTTCATGAGCTTAAGGCGCTGGCGACAGCCATGCACGTCCTGCGCTACTATGATGTAACTAAGCCAATCGCAATCCAGAGCGACGCCAGCCAGAGCGGTCTCGGTTGTTGTCTCATGCAGGAAGGTCAGCCCATCGCATTTGCCTCGAGGGCTCTTACCCCCACCGAAAAAAACTATGCTCAAATTGAGAAGGAGTGTCTCAGTATCGTCTTCGCCTGCCAGAGGTTTCACCATTACCTATATGGCCGCGACCCAATCACAGCAGAGACGGACCATAAGCCTCTGATCTCTATTTTCAGCAAGCCACTTCTCAATGCGCCCAAGAGACTCCAGAGCATGCTCATGACTCTGCAGAACTACGACCTGAGGGTAATCTACAAACCAGGCCCAGAGATGTTCATAAGCGACACGCTCAGCAGAGCTACGGCTGGATGCTCCGGCAGAGGGACTGCATATCAGCGACACGCTATCTGCTCTCTGCAACAAGAGCAGGAAGACATACAGCACGTGAACCAGGCAGAGTACCTCAATGTGACTAACCAGCGGCTGGAACAGATCAGACGACACACCGACAGAGATGAATGCTTACAGGCACTGAAGAACACTGTTCTCGTGGGCTGGCCAGATGTAAAGGAGGAAGCGCCCCTCATCGCTAGGGAGTACTGGCCCTTCAGGGATGAAATCAGTGTGCAGAACGGAGTTCTGTTCCGGGGACAAAAAGTCATCATCCCAAAGTCACTCCGCCCAGAAATGTTGACGCGCATACATTCAAGTCACATAGGGGGTGATGCATGCTACCGACACGCTCAAGAGACATTGTACTGGCCCAACATGCAGTCAGAGATAAAGGACTTTGTAAGCAGCTGCTCGACCTGCAATGTGTACGCCCACAATCAGCAAAAGGAGACCATGCTCTCCCACGAAGTACCAACCAGGCCATGGCAGGTCTTGAGCATGGACCTATTCAGCTTCAGACAGAAAGACTATCTCCTAATAGTCGACCACTATTCCGATTTTTGGGAGATTGAGCTTCTACCCGACATGTCTGCAGAGACAGTCATCAAGCGATGTAAGGCACAGTTCGCCCGACATGGTCAGCCAGAGAAGGTTATTACAGACAACGGCCCTCAGTTCACAGCTCAGTTCACACGGTTCGCTTCTGAGTGGGAATTTGAGCACGTGACCTCCTCTCCCAGACACCCGAAAGCGAATGGCAAGGCCGAGTCGGCCGTGAAGATTGTAAAAAATATTCTGCGTAAGGCCGCGCATGATGGTGAAGACCCCTGGAAAGCCGTGCTTCACTGGAGGAATACACCTACGGAAAACATGGGCAGCAGCCCAGCACAACGCCTCATGTCCCGCCGGTTGAAGACGTCCATCCCGGCGGCAAGCAAGCTCCTGGAACCAGCTGTTGTCGTGGGCGTCACTGAAAAGCTGCGCCACAGGAAGCAACTCGCCAAATCCTTCTATGACAGATCTGCCCGTGAATTGCCGGCACTTGAAATTGGGGAAGTCGTACGGATGAAGCCCCTGCCAGGTGATAACACTGGCCGCTGGAGAGTCGGAACTTGTCTCCGCAGGGTTGCGCCGAGGTCTTATCTTGTGGACATTGATGGCTCCCTGTACCGTCGTAACAGGATCGATCTCAGAGTGGCTGAGCCAGCTGCACGAGCCGCGCACGATCCTGTTGAACCCGCTGCGGCACACACACCGGACGGGGATCCAGCTACAGAAACTGTCATTGAGACCCCTCAGGCTGTGTTCGAGCCGAGCCCCATCAGGTCCATGCCCAAGGCGCCATCTACTCCTGTTGGCGCTCCGCGTTCGGATGGACACACTTACACAAGGGTTGGACGGCTGTCTAAACCTCCACTGAAACTCACTATGTAATCTGAATAATGTTGATGGTTGCTATGTGGGAGAGAGGGGGAAAAGAGGAGAAATGTTATCATACGCTACTGTGGTTATTACACTGGTATGGGATATGAAGAGATTTACTGCTGTTGCACTGTTATTGGTTGTTCGTATATGAAAGTAATTTTATTTTGCACTAACTTCATGTGTATGTGTTTATACTTGGAAAAGGAGGATGTTACGGGTCTAGATAGATCGATGCCATCGGCTATCCACTAGTTTACCTTAGATACACATGACCCGCGCTCAGGAACATGTTACATCACTTTGAATATACTTGGCTGCACTGAGCAACTCGTGTGTGTGTCATTCTTTATAAGATAGCCTACTGAAACAAACCCGTGTCGCCCGCACCGCAGGAGACATCGCTAACCGCTCGACTAAAGGGTCAGACCCGCGAGCTAGCGGCCAGCGTGTCTCCTTATCCATGCACGTAACAATACTTTCGATCACTATAAATGTCTCCCTATATTGCCATATTTGGGCTTCCGGAAGACTGATACGCCTCCAAGCAATTAGATATTCTAGCTTTCACTTCCTTACTGGTAAGACGCCATCGTCTTCTTCACTGGAATTCAACCAGAGCTCCCTCTAGCAGCGGTCAGTGGCTCAGTAATATTGTGTCCTTTCAAAAGCTAGAAATAGTCCGTGAGAGCTAATTCTGATCAATCTGTAACAAGTGGCAATCTTCACGTTCTTCCACGTTCTTCAACTCTCTTCAGTCTCTGTCCTCTGAGTGACAGAACCCTCTCACCCCCCCCCCTTTCGTTTTTCTGCTTCAATTAAGTTTATTTATTCGTCCATTTATTTCCTCATCTCTAGTTTACTTTGTTTTGCTTTGTTCTATATAATATGAAAACACCTTTTTAAAAAAAGGCAGAAAATATGGCTTTTTTATCCATTGAGATGCACAGTTCTTTGATTATATTGTGGCAGGATGAGGAAAAAGACAGGAGACTAAGGCGAGTTCGAACTTTATTCCTCAGCTCCAAAACCAAGCTGAAACAGGAACAACCCTGCACCAGAAAGCCCGGGAAGGTAAACCACGCCCCCAGCGCACAGCCCTGCTGGGTGAGAGGCATCGCCCCTCGTGTCCGCCACAATATTACTGTTATGTAGCTATGTTTTAACGTTGAGTCTCATCGTTAAACTGGCGTTTTTTTTCTTCTCGTGCGCCATATTTTCTAATGAAAATATTAAACAGAAAAATTGAAGTTTTTTCTCCTATCTTTATGGGCGTAGATATGCAGACTGCACACAAACAGACGTTCGCACAAGCACATTGTGGTGTATTGGATCGAGCACTCGGTGCTCGATTGTGTTGGACTGTCACCACTACTGAGTTCTGTAATACACTGGTCGAGCCGAGTAGTGTGTGATGTCTCCGTCAGTAAAGATCAGACTTGTGCCGCTCACCGTCTACAACTATCTGCCGGCCTGCGCTGAGGTTCACGTTAAAGTCTCGGTCCCCAAGGGGATTACATTTGTGGGCCACCCGGGAAAGCACCATCTGACAAGGAAGAAGTGTGTGGCTGCAGGGGAGGCAGCGCCCACATCCATAGTGCTGTCCTTTACCGAACTGGGAGCCTGCCGTTGTCATCCGACAGCGAGATGAACCACGGTCCTACACTGTGCAGACACCGGCTGGGCGGATGCAAAGAAGGAACAGGCGACATCTGAGGAAGATACATCCGAGCCTATTCAGAGACACGTACAGTGAGGAACATTTTGACTCAGAGGTACACAGGGGTTAAAGTGGGATTTGGTAAGTGGGGGATCTCTGTATTAGAGAGGTGGGCAAAAGTGCGGGAGTGATAGGTAGCTAGCTAACGTTAGGCTAGCTAACCACTGGTCCAGTAGTCCCGACGTTAGCATTGTTAGCTAATAATAGCTACCGGTAGCTAACGTTTGCTAGCTAGTTAGTTATTTGAATGAAAATATTGCATGGCCAGAGCTAAGGTTGGACAAACATAACTAGCTAGTTACCGGACGCTACCGATAGTTAGCTTGCCTAGCAGCATTCAAACAACTAGCCAGCAACGTCAGCAACTAGCTAGCAACGTTACCGGGTGGAAGATAGCTAGTTAGCTAGCTAGCTAACGTTACGTTCGCTAACGTTAGTTGCTTGAATGAAAACCACAGCAGAGCTAGACAAAACTATTGGAAATACACTGAAGATACTCACTCTTTATGCCCCCCAATCCAAGATAATAGTGCAGGTAGCAGGTTGACGCTCTCTCGAGTCTTGTCTGCCTGGTGCGGTGAACTGACCCTGACCCGTGAGTGTGAAGCCAGTCTCCTTTGATGTCAAGTCTGGTGAAGCCACACAGCAGGCAGGTGCGGGTCACGTGAGGGCGCGATATCGTTCAAACTTTTAGAAAAAGTAAAGTAGTATAAAAATAGAAGAACGACTTTATTTGCGATTTATTTTGTAATGCTTGTGAATTGGCTGCATCATGTTTTTTGTTTTTAATTTTACTGTGACAAAAAGGTTGAAATTACTCCTGTCTACAGAGTGCCGGATCTCAGCTCCGGTTGACTTGGGGGAGGAGGGGAAGTGCCGGTGTCGGGATCCGGGGAGCTCCGGCCCACTTTAATCACTGGAGGTACAACCCTCACCCTTACAAGCGCCTGTGCCAGTCGACTCACCACCACATGACCTGCCACCACACGACCCTCCTCCGGTGACTACAGGCAGTGCACCCACATGCTACACAAAGTGCGGCAGAGCAGTTAGGCGCCCTGCCAGATACAAGACTAACCTCAGGGTTCTTTTGTGGGATCATTCAAGTGTTTATTAAAAAAAATTTAAAAAAAAGAAGGTGAAACAAAGAGTACAAGGTGGGTTTAACCTGAAATGTTGCAAGATTGCTGAATGTTCAAAATGTTTACATGCTAACCACCAGAATGTGAAAAGGAAATGGTTTATGTTGTTTAATGAGAGTCATCTGTCATTTAAAAAACATGCTGTATTAATCATTGAAGTATGCAAGTAGAAAAGACTTGTTCAGCGTTGATGCCATAGTGTTAATGGTTCGGTAAAGGGTCTACTGTTGAAGCAACTGATGAGTAGGCCACATCTCAGTTGGAAAAGAGGGATGTGGTGTATTGGATCGAGCACTCGGTGCTCGATTGTGTTGGACTGTCACCACTACTGAGTTCTGTAATACACTGGTCGAGCCTAGTAGTGTGTGATGTCTCCGTCAGTAAAGATCAGACTTGTGCCGCATCCTCGTCTCTGTGTACTTATATATATTAGTGATTAAGTTAGTAACCCACGAATAGTAACACTACAATATTGTACATAAGAGAAGTCACAACACACATTTTATTATTGAATTAAATCGCAGCCTTTTGTGGACTTTGGGCTATACAAATAAAATTGACTTGACATATTTGCACAGGCTGACATCGGGATTGCGACTGGATAAATCGTGCATCACTAGCACTGAACCGTTTGTCAGGCGGCAGCAGTTCAAACAGGGCGTGGCCGGGGGATTAACTTGTTTCAGGGGATTTTTTATTTGGTAACACTTTAGTATGGGGAACATAAAAAAACTTAATTACTAGTGAATTAGTAATGATCAAGATGTCACTTTAGTATGGGGAACATATTCTAAGTAACAAAAACTTAATTTACAGTAATTTAACACTATGAACACTTGTAGTTTTGTGTTTTGTTATGTAAGAACAGACCATATTCATTACGTGTTAGTAAGGGAGAATAACTCTTCTTGTGGTACTACCACCTTATAAAGTCCATACTAAGCAAAGCATATTGAGATGGTACTACTAATAAGCAATAATTCTGAGGTTATAGAGGGAAAACTCATAGTTAATGACTTACTGGTTGTATAATAAGGCCATGCAGAATAAGGCATTAATGAGTACGTAATAATGACCAATTAAGAGCCAATATGTTGCTAATTTGCATGCTAATAAGCACCTAATTAATGGTGACTACGTTCCCCATACTAAAGTGTTACCCACTGTGGTTGCCTATCATGCTTTTTAATTCATCATCCTTTAATTCCTCTTTATCCCCCCTCAGTCCCGGTGGACTGTTAAATTCATTCAATGATCAGTTCCTCTCCGCACTCACACTTGTTCTCCTCACTACATGTTGTATTTATTTGCCTATTTGCCTTATGTGTTCTGTGGAGTGTTTGTGTGTTAAAATGTTGCCGCTGCTACACAACAATTGTCCCTCTGGGGACAAATAAAACCTACTTGACTTGACTTGACTATCCATCATCGACCAAATTGCACCACTTAAAACTAGGAAACAAGAATCAAATAACCTCCCCTGGCAGAAATTTTTTAAAAATTGAATTGAATTGAGTTGAATTGAAGGATCGGACTCATGCTTTTAGAAGGCTGTAGAAAATCAGAACGACAATGGAAGGTCAACAAGTCTAAATTAGCACATAACACCCTTAAAAACCAAATGTTAATTTACCAGAAGGCAGAAGTATGTGAGAAGCTCACTTCTCTTAACTAATATCAAGAAATAACCACAATCCTAAAGTTGTCTTTAGGGTAATTGATTCTGTTATTAATGGTCTCTCCAATTCTCTTTTTGAACCTGATGCTGAGTTGTCCAAAAAAGTTTCTCACTCATTTTGCAAATAAGGTAGAGAATATCAGGTCCCAAATCCAGCCAGTCTCTTGCATTTTTTCCATTCCCCATGTTATTTTTGCCTCTTTTACCCAGTTTCAACCAATCACAATTTTGGTGTTATAGAGTACAGTCTCCAATATGAAATCCTCCTCCTGCATCTTATGAATTCCTCCTTCTGCATCTTAGACATCATTCTCACTAAGCTGCTCAAGGAGGTGTTTTCAACTACCCATTATTCTGCAAATTCTTAATTCTCTGGCATCTGGTTCTTTTCCAAACAGTTTTAAGCATGCAATTTTTCACCCATTGCTGAAGAAACCTAATTTAGATCTCCTGTACTTAAGTAACAAAGATAAATCTCCAAATTTTCTTTTCTGTCTAAGGTTCTGGAGAGAGTAATTTCATCTCACATGATTTCTTTTATGAACACTAATAGTGTTTATAACAGTTTGCAGTCTGGTTTTAAAGCATTTATTAATACCAAGACAGTTCTAGTTAAGGTCACTAATGACCTACTGCTGACTGGAGATAGAGGTGACTGCTCGATTTTAGTTCTTTTAGACTTAAGGGCTGCCTTTGACGCAGTCGATCACAACATCCTCTTACATTGCTTAGAGACTTGGGTTAGCATCAAGAGCTCGGCTCTTAGCTTATTACACTCTTAGCTCACCAACAGAACTTTTTCTGCTGTTCTGGGTAACTACTTACTCGATGGCTCTGTTGAGTTGTGGTGTCCCTCAAGGCGCAGTTTCTGGCCCCCTTCTCTTTTCTATATACATGCTGCCCCTTGGCCAGGTCATTCAAAATCACAATATGCTTTACCATTTTTATGCTGACGACACTTAGTTATATGTAACTGTAAAAAAACAGTTGGTACAAAATGCTGCTGCTCAGCTCATTACTGGGACAAAGAGGCATGACCATATCACTCCTGTGCTTGCCTCCCTACACTGGCTGCCTGTTTTATTTCGAATTGATTTTAAAATGTTATTTCTTTAAATGATCTTGCTCCTACATACATTTCTGATTTATTGACCTGGTATATGCCCTCTCGACCATTAAGATCCACTGATGGAGCCTTTCTGGTTATTCCTGGGTCTTGGTTTGTCACAAAGGGTGATTGGGCTTTTGCTGTTAGAGCCCCCACACTATGGAACTCTCTTCCTGTTGAACTAAGACAAACCAAGTCTCTAGCTTCTTTTAAATCTCATCTTGAAACTTTTCTTTTTCTTTTACAAATGTTTGACGTTTGTTTTTATTTATTTATTTATTTATTTATACTGTTTTTATTTTTTTTCTCCTACTTATTTGATCTTATTCATATTTTTCCCTTGTCTGGTTTTATTTCTCTGTAATGCACTTTGTGACATTGTTTTAGAAAAGTACTATATAGATAAATAGATAGAAGATAAAGTTATTGTATGCATTATCAGCATACACACTCGTAATACTTTATCTCTTTCTTTATCTTTCATTCTTTCCCTCGCCCATTGACAGACACACACACACATTCTCTCTCTCTCTTTATCGCTCTCTCTCTCTCTCTCTCTCTCTCCCCCCTTCTTTCCTATTCTAGGTTTATATCCTGCCACAATTCACCATTGTCCATCAGCTTATGCACATACACTCACTCAGCCCCTAACCTAATCAGGTTCATAGTCCGGCTCCCACCCTTCATAGTTATGTCCTTGTTATTTCCCGCTGAATAATTCTTGGGTTCTTTTGTTTGACCTACCGTATTTCTACACCTTCTTCATGCTGTTCTTTTAACAGCATGAGCACATATTTAGCGCAGTACTTTTCTATCATCCACTTTTGTCATTATCGAGTTACCATTGAATTATTCACACTTTTGTGTAGTGAGTCTTAATTCTGTAATTTATCAGAAACGCATGAATACAGCTCCAGTTCTTGAGCATGAGAGAGAAAATACTTTTAATTGTGGTTTTATCTTTAGAAGTTAAACAGTTAGTCCCTTTGGCAAATGCACTGGACCAATGCAGCTGTTCTGGAAACCTGACATGAACTTGTGCCGTTTTTCACAAAGTATTGATAGTGAAGGACTGATTTCACTAACAAGTTCTTCATTGTTTGTGTGGAGATGTTTTAATGACTGAAACGGGCCAGTTGGTTTGGAAATGCAGACAGGCAAACACGTGCTGCCTGAAGCACATGGTTGAGTACCGTTGCTCTACGCCATACGGAAAGACTTTACCAACAAACAGCGCTTAGAGCAGAGTCATTTCCAGAAAAGGAGATTTGTTTGAAAGCATCACTGCAAGTAAGCTACAAGTACAACAGTTGACAACCGTGTCAGATGAAGAATTCTGCCCAGCTGTAACCTCAGGGATATGACTTCTTCTCTAGACATACACAGTATTAGTTCCTGGCTCGCTATTCTGTCCAGTGCAGTCAGGAAGGTGGATAAACATGGTTTTTCCTAAAAATGGAAGGCTCCTGAGAGTGTCAGTTCTGCTTTATTTGGAAGGAAACGCTTCTCAGTTACCGCCTCCAGGTTTCTTCCTAGGTGGCCATAATTGTAGGAATTCACAGGGTCTCGCAAAACTATTTCACGGGAAGGGACTTGTTACTTTCCCATCGACTTCCACATCATAGGTCGAAGCATTAGAGAAAGCAAAATATATTACATAGGAGGATTTTTGATGGGGGCTTGCTTTGCAGGAAAAAGAGAAAGAAACATGCGCAGACACAAATGCACGCACACACACGCACAGACAAATGCATGGACACGCACACCCGAGCAACCCGAATCAAGGTGCCCCTCCATTAATGTCCCACCACACATGGTTGTACACTTTTTTTTACTGTGTCAAGGTTCATCCAAAAGATGATATTTTAATCCACAATGTTTGCGTCACCGTTGAACCCCTTGCAGTGGAGTGAACCCACGGGCACACTTTAATGGCTTTTCTTTGATGTCTTTTATTCTTTTCTGTAAGTCAGAGGGTCACAGCAGTCAGTACAAAAACATCTGGCTGGGGTTAGTAGTGTGAGAGGCATGATGAGCTTCGTCTTCTCCCATTCCAGTTATCACCATCAGCAGTGACAGGCATTCTTCCATTGCAGTTATCATCATCATCATCATCATCGTGGTTATTCTGCATATATATATATAGTGCATATATATATGTGTGTGTGTGTGTGTGTGTGTGTGTGCATGCATATAAAGTACACGCAGTGCATAAATCACTACACACTCACACATACGTGTGCACACGTAAACCCCAGTGGATCAGGACATAGGAGGTGTGGGAGTGGTTGTCACCTGTGCGTGTGTGTGTGTGTGTGGGGGGGGGGTGGGTGGGGGGGGTTGCCTCTGAACTTAAGCTTCCCACCTGCACGAAACCTTGTCATGCAACCTTGCATGTGTTCACATTAAAACACACATACGCACACACACACATACACAAACATTTCTAAGAGCAGATAGAGCAAACACTGTGAGCCATACTGTATACCATTAGAAACGTCATGACCTTTTAAAACTAAAGTGCTCTACTGAGAGGGACCTCCCCCCCCTTTCCCTCTCTCTCTCTCTCTCTCTCTCTCTCTCTCTCTCTCTCTCTCTCTCTCTCTCTCTCTCACGCACACACACATTCTAGTCATGGGACTAAACAACAAAAGGGCAAAAACACTACCAAAAAAGCTGCACTGTTTATCAGATGTCATCTATACAGAGCAACTATGTATAAAAACAGGATTTCTTTGGCACTATGTAATGTTCTGCTCTCTTCTTAGGTGTCCTGTATTAATAACCGGCTGTTCGGTGCTGTGCTGCTCAGGGTGATGGGTCTGAAGGCCTGCGAAGGATGGACATTCCCATGGCATGTTTACATTGGGATGTTATTCCAGCCAGAAGTATGAAAAAACAATAAACTGACCCCGTGTTATTGTGTGTTCCTGCGCCCCTTGATTTTGTGTGTGTGTGTGTGTGTGTGTGTGTGTTTTGTTTTTTGCATGTGTGCCTGTGCATAGAACATGAGGAGTAGAGGAAGCTACACACCAGTGTGGAAAATGAATTGGCGTTTGTTTCCATTCCTTGTGTGTGTGTGTGTGTGTGTGTGTGTGTGTGTGTGTGTGTGTACATGTATGTGTGTGTGTGTGTTTTACATTCTGTGTGTGTGTGTATGCACGTGTATGCATACATGCATGTGTGCGTGTGTGTATGTGTACATGTATGTGTGTGTGTGTGTGTGTTTTACATTGTGTGTGTGTGCACGTGTATGCATACATGCATGTGTGTGTGTGTATGCGTACATGCATGTGTGTTTCTATTCTATGTTTGTGTGTGTGCACATGCACGCATGTGTATGCGTACATGCATGTGTGTGTGTGTGCGTGTGTGTTTGTGCCTAGTACAGCTGCCTACCTCTACCGAGGGTCCAGCATGTTCGCTCCTGTTTCTGGGGTCGCAGGAAGGTCATAATATTCCTGTCAGCTTGCCAAATGGGCCCTGCTCAGAGGGGAAGCATATTTACTGCATCGACCGAGAGAGGTAGCCTGAACCGAGGAGGGGTGTTCCTGCCCGGCCCGCCACGCATCCGTCCATCTATCTCTCGCTGGGCTGTCTTATTTGGGGTGGGAGTGGGAACAACGAGCAGGAAAGCTGGGGGGAAACGCTGGCATTACTATGCTTCATGAAGAGCCCCCGGGGATGCCTGTTTTTGGCACTACAAACATGATGTGGAATTGTGGCTTCTAGTGATGTAAATCTGTCAACGCCGGCCGTTTTGGCAGCCGAGGGGGTTTACACCGATGCAAATGTGGAGGCTACTGGATTTTGTTCTCTTGCAGCCCAGGTTGACTCAAGATAGTCTATAATTCGTGTTGTCCATGAAATCAAATGGGGAATATTGAACCCAGATTACTCAGGGTAATAAAAATGTGTTTGCACTACTTATTTTAACATTTGTCAAATTTTACTCGGACGGAGGGGGGAAAAAAAGAAGCGTAAAACAAGTTTAAACCCCCCTGCAGCATACTTAAAACCTACCCCTGGAAAGCAATGCAAATCCGTCTGGGGACATTCATAAAAATCCGTGTATGGAAATTATGTTGGTAACATTTTTTTTCTTTTTCTTTTTCTTTATTTTTTCATTTATTTGATTTATTATTTATTTGATTTTTATCTGTTTTATTTTGTTTCATTTATTATTCATTTTTTATTTTTGTATTTATTTATTTTGAGAAACAAATCGTTACTGTGCCGCTCCAACTGGGAAGCACATGCAAGTCATACAGGGTGAAGGCCGCTCGAATAGTAGTCTTTGTTAAATAAATGAATCGTCAGCACACTCTTGCATAAAGAACAAATACAACTGTTCACTTACAATGCTAAAGGACTCAAATTATATATATATATATATATATATATATATATATATATATATATATATATATATATGTGTGTGTGTGTGTGTGTGTGTGTGTGTGTGTGTGTGTGTGTGTACGGATGCGACCTGTGCAGTGATCTGCGTTTTGATGGGAGGTCCTAATTTAGAGAAATGCAGTTGTTAAGGTGCACACCAGAGATGCATTTGAATGTAAAGCAAGCACGTGATCCAGCTGTGTCCTATCTAGACACGAGCCTGACTTGCATGTGTAAAACTGGGCCTAACACATACATTGCATTATCCAACACCAAGTGTGTTTCTTGCGTCCTCGTTCATTTTCCACAGGACGATAACAACGGGAAAAAAAATCAAAAGAAACGTGCTGTTGAAATCTGAATGCACTTTTTGTTAAATATGTGACCGACAACACTAATCTTCACATAAAACAATGGTGCACAACGCCATGTGCAATACAAAATCAAACAGATCAAAACAGATAAACAAGCAAAGTGGAGGGGGGAGGGGGGCAGATCAATTACAATACAACTCAATCATGCAAACTGCTTTATATGACCGTGTAAAAATCCAGGGTCCATCATTTGCGTGGTGGTATTCACAGACGGCTGAGGCCGCCCGTCCCGTGACCATAACTAAGGCAGTGCTGCCGTGCATGAGTGCTGACTGCATGTTTTCTGCCCTAGTGCCCAAGAGGCAGCAGACTAATGGACATTGGGGTATTTTCACATCCAGAATAGAAGACCGTCTTAAAATGACCTTATTCCAAAACTCCTCACTATATATATATATATATATATATACACATAGATATATGTATGTATATATGTGTGTATGTGTGTGTATATATATATATATATATATATATATATATTAGTATGTCAGTATTTAGTCTCGTGTTTAGTCCATTGTTAGTTATCTGAATGCAAAAACTATCCAAAAAAACAAAAAAGTGACTAACAGTGAATTCCATGTATAGTGGTTTGTATTCATAGGCTAAGGCTTTATACCCAAAGTTAAATCCCAACTCATGGATGTGCATTGTGGAAAATTCCTCCATAGCATATTATTTGTCTTCTGTCTTCAGATATCGGTAACACTGTCCCTTCTGGTCAAATCCATTTGTGCAGAAGCAAGGAGAACTGTGCCTCACCTGAAGAGTAGACAGGTCGATGACGCTTGTCTTCCCATACGGCCACACGAGCATGGTCACCGTTATTATCTGTTTGTGTTGCGTCGTACACGGTGTACAGCCCCCCCCCCCACTAATGCTGCACCTCTCTGACACGAAAAACAATTGCTGGAAATGGCACTGCCAGCGACATTTGCCAATAACTTAACAAATTGTTTGGCCAAGCCCCGCCACATTTTCTTTGCCAAGTAGTAAATGAAATCGAGCAATAAATGACAAGTCTCGCTAGGATTTCCTGTTTATAGGAAGATTACTATGGGGCCGGAGCGGAGGCTTTGGTGTCGAAGTGAGAGCACCTTTTTTCCCCCATGGCCTATCTCCTCTCCCCTGCCAGGTTCAGCCTTCCTCCCTGCCAAAACACACAGACTGCAAATGTTCTTTCTTTTTTTCTTCTTCTTCTTCTTCTTCTCTAGGAGGAGACCTGCTCAAGTTCAGTCGACTGGATTCCAGTAGATTAACTGTGGCACGCAGACAGGTCCTACTGTGGGGCCGTCGGCTGAACAGCCCCGTCTGACTGAGAATGGCAGTGGCTCTCCTGGGTGGACTTTGTGTTTGAGAGAGGACATGGTGACAACCGTCATGGAGATCCACCCAGTCCCATCATCCATCTGTCCTGCATCGAGATTTCCTTCAACACAGCAGCGACAGTTACAACCGGCCATCTCTCTCCGGGGGTAAGTAGCTTGGCCTGGGCCGGTTAAGGTTATACCAAAGCTGTGTTTCACATTCAGATAGTTCATAGATCTCTCCTTGTGGATACTTTCATGTTGAAAAGAGAGACACATTTTGAATTTCCAGAACAGCTGAGCTGCAGGAGGGTAGGCGAGTATCAACGATTACCGTCCCATACCTTTAGTCAAGCAAACTTGAGATAGTACCCTAATATCAACTTGAGGGGCACTGCTCCATAGCTGGCTCTGCACCCTGACCTTCCCGGATGGGAGAAAGTGAAAAGAAGAATCCCCCTGGGACTAAAAGGGTATTCACATTAAAACTGCCATCGGAGCATCTGGGTAGCATAGGGGTCTATTCCGTTGCCTACCAACACCGGGATCGGTGGTTCGAATCCCCGTGTTACCTCCGGCTTGGTCGGGCGTCCCTATAGACACAGTTGGCCGTGTCTGCGGGTGGGAAGCCGGATGTGGGTATGTCCTGGTCGCTGCACTAGCGCCTCCTCTGGTCGGCCGGGGCATCCGTTCGGGGACTGGGGGAATGGCGTAATCCTCCCACGCGCTATGTCCGCCTGGCGAAACTCCTCACCGTCAGGTGAAAAGAAGCGGCTGGTGACTCCACGTGTATGGGAGGAGGCATGTGGTAGTCTGCAGCCCTCCCCGGATCGGCAGAGGGGGTGGAGCAGCGACTGAGACTGCTGGGAAGAGTGGGCTAATTGGACTGGTACAATTGGGGAAAAGGGGGGGGAGGGGCGTCCAAAAAAAGAAAAAAACTAGCATTAGCTCCCATAGTCGGAGCTTCTGGATGGACACGACATGCACCCTAAAGCGCTCTGCGTGTTTCCAACAAACTAGTCTGTACAGCTCTTCGTCCGACCATGCTGGGCAGCCGAGTCACTCGTTCCTTTTCTGAACAGCTTACGTCGAACGTGGGGTGAGAAGCTGTCCGTCAAACAGGGAGGCGGGCTTATGGGGAGGAAATCTTGTAAACCGTGAGTTGAAGAGTCATACTAATGCGGATAAAGGCAAACACTCTCAGAGGAATTCCCTCGGTGCCGTTCATGAGCAACATGGTGGCGGACGTTGTTGTGCGAAGAACCAACAGGAGTGTAACGTGCCTGGATTAGTAGACACGCTGGCCGGTGGCACGCGGGACTGACCCTTTAGTCGAGCGGTTAGCGAGGTCTCCTGCGGTGCGGGCGACACGGGTTCGCTTCCCGGCCGCGGCACTTCCTGTGGTTGCGTTGCCCCCCCCCCCCGAATTCGCTACAGGAGAGAATTTGCAATTCTCTTCCAACTCCGCGCCCATTTTCACCCCTAAATACACTCGGCCAGGTGCCCAAGAAACTGGGCGTAGACTTGAAGAAAGTCGGTTTTGAAAAATTGCAAAAGATTACGAACGCAGACTCCCCCAAATCCCAAAGCCCATTCGGCCTCCCGAAGAGGATTTCGTTTAGAGCGTGCAGGAGGCCTGAGATGTCAGCCTCTACAGAGTGCTTATATCTGCAAGAAGTGGCGGGGGCTTCCTGTTAATCCTCAGTACCGCATGCATGGGGCGGCATGGATTCAAACCCCGCCTTGTGTTATGCGTGGCTGTTGCTCTCTCTCTCACATTTTTCTGTAATGGTTTTCATATTAATTTTCACTCTGTTACAAAAGAAAGCCTGATAACACTTGTTTGGTTTGGCCCCTCTTCTTTGACAGAGTGATGTAGATTGATGTGGTATTTTATCTGAAATTCGAGTTGCCGCATAGCCAATACACTAAACACTAAGGCCACTCTGTCTTGGTTATACCTGGTTATGACAGACATGTTCTTGGCTGATGATGTATGTGGTGTATTGGATCGAGCACTCGGTGCTCGATTGTGTTGGACTGTCACCACTACTGAGTTCTGTAATACACTGGTCGAGCCTAGTAGTGTGTGATGTCTCCGTCAGTAAAGATCAGACTGTGCCGCATCCTCGTCTCCGTGTACTTATATATAATAGTGATTAAGTTAGTAACCCACGAATAGTAACACTACAATAGTGTACATAAGAGAAGTCACAACAATGTAATGATGTGATGATGTCATCGTTTTGCTTCTGATTTGTATGAATCAATTTTTTTGTTGTCCATTTGCGTAATCAGGTCTGTCATTACCTTATAATTGCACGAGACAAATGCAGGTTACGCAACGTTCCATTTGCTTCCAGCAGGACCTGAGGTAACCTGACGGTGTCTTGCAAAATAAGCCCCTATCGTCACATGTGGCCAGTGATTAAAGTGGGCCGGAGCTCCCCGGATCCCGACACCGGCACTCCCCCCCCTACTCCCCCAAGTCAACCGGAGCTGAGATCCGGCACTCTGTAGACAGGAGTAATTTCAACCTTTTTGTCACAGTAAAATTTAAAACAAAAAACACGATGCAGCCAATTCACAAGCATTACAAAATAAATCGCAAATAAAGTCGTTCTTCTATTTTTATACTACTTTACTTTTTCTAAAAGTTTGAACGATATCGCGTCCTCACGTGACCCGCACCTGCCTGCTGTGTGGCTTTACCAGACTTGACATCAAAAGAGACTGGCTTCACGCGCACGGGTCAGGGTCAGTTCACTGCACCAGGCAGACAAGACTCGAGAGAGCGTCAACCTGCTACCTGCGCTATTATCTTGGATTGGGGGGCATAAAGAGTGAGTATCTTCAGTGTATTTCCAATAGTATTTCCAATAGTTTTGTCTAGCTCTGCTGTGGTTTTCATTCAAGCAACTAGCTAGCTGGCTAACTAGCTATCTTCCACCCGGTAACGTTGCTAGCTAGTTGCTGACGTTGCTGGCTAGTTGTTTGAATGCTGCTAGGCAAGCTAACTATCGGTAGCGTCCGGTAACGTTACCGGTAGCTAGCTAGTTATGTTTGTCCAACCTTAGCTCTGGCCATGCAATATTTTCATTCAAATAACTAACTAGCTAGCAAACGTTAGCTACCGGTAGCTATTATTAGCTAACAGTGCTAACGTCGGGACTACTGGACCAGTGGTTAGCTAGCCTAACGTTAGCTAGCTACCTAGCTCTCTAATACAGAGATCCCCCACTTACCAAATCCCACTTTAACCCCTGCATGTGGGTGCAGCATTCACTCAGCAGCCAAGACCGTTTCTTCATGCCGGCTAAACACCATCCATTTACACATTATTTGTCATTTTCCTGGTGAAATTGTGTGACAGTTAAGTGTGGAAAATAATATTTCATTCTATCGGCCGTTT
The DNA here is from genome assembly GCF_029633865.1 of Lampris incognitus. NCBI lineage: Eukaryota > Metazoa > Chordata > Actinopteri > Lampriformes > Lampridae > Lampris > Lampris incognitus. The sequence continues at coordinate 36,982,767 of NC_079225.1, read as the reverse complement.
TAGTTTTTTTGTATGCTTACCTACCAATACCTGCCGTGTATTGTTATTATTGTGTTTAACTGAAACTTTTACAAACTTTTATTTGTAGCTTACATAACTTTTATTGTGGTTAAAAAAAAGTCCTTGGCGAGGTCTCCCTTAAAAAAGAGATTCTTATGGCGTCTGGGTGGCGTAGCGGTCTATTCCGTTGCCTACCAACACCGGGATCGCTGGTTCGAATCCCCGTGTTGCCTCCGGCTTGGTCGGGCGTCCCTATAGACACAGTTGGCCGTGTCTGCGGGTGGGAAGCCGGATGTGGGTGTGTTTCCTGGTCGCTGCACTAGCGCCTCCTCTGGTCGGTTGGGCGACTCCCCGTGTATGGGAGGAGGCATGTGGTAGTCTGCAGCCCTCCCCGGATCAGCAGAAAGGGGTGGGGCAGCAACCGGATAGCTTGGAAAATAGGGTATTGGCCAAGTGCAATTGGGGAGAAACGGGGGGGGGGGGTTCTTCATCTCAAGGCAACTTTTTGGTTAATGGTTAAAAAAAAAGACAACAAAAAACCCCCAATAAATTCATTTTGTAATGAGCATGGTCTTTCTTGATCTTACATAATAGCTAATACCACAAAATAACCGTTGCTGTCATTTGCTTTTAATGTGTCGGTCTGATTTTTTTTTCGTTTTTTTGGGGGGGGGGGGGGGCTTCCTGTTTTTTTCTCCCGAGTTGTACTTGGCCAATTACCCCTTACCCCACTCCTCCGAACCATCCCGGTCGCTTCTCCACCCCTTCTGCCAATCCAGGGAGGGCTGCAGACTACCACGTGCCTCCTCCGACACATGTGGAGTCGCCAGCCGCTTCTTTTTCACCTGACAGCACGTGGGAGGATCACGCTATTCCCCTCAGTTCCAGCCCCCCCCCACACACACACACACACACACACAGAACAGACGCCCCGACCGACCAGAGGAGGCGCTAGTGCATCGACCAGGATACATACTTCCCACCCGCAGACACGGCCAATTGTGTTTGTAGAGATGCCGGACCAAGCCGGTCCAGTTTTTTTGATGAGGTCTTTGTTGTTTTGGCTGAATAATACATCACAGTTTCACAATGGTTCATCTGTAATGCGAAATAATGAAAACGAAAACGAGGACAGGGCCACGGAGTTGTGTCTGAGTTATTCTGCTTGTTTGACCTCCCGCGTCGACTCCCGGTTTGATGCAGAAGTCCCGAGGGGCCGTTTCCTGCCATTGAGGTGTGTGGGACCTCCACACAGGATGTGATTTACACAGCGAGTATTTATCTGCATGTGCTCCACAATGGCGGTGGTACACAACCTCCTCCCAGCGAGTTCCTCACAGGTCGGCGCAGGTCAAGATAAGAAAGCAAGCGAGCATCCATGCTTTGAGTCTTGACTGATGACTGGCCAGCGCGGACTTCCTGCCAAGAACAGTAATGGTCAGAGGATGAAGTAGCTGTTTTTGCAGGGATGTTGAAAATATTGTCAGAATTAATTCCGTTGAGTTTCCGCGACGCCTTTTCAGGGTCGTTACCGATTATGTCGGGCGGTTCAGTGCTTGTCCTTTACGATGTGAAGCTGTGACGCCTGGCAAATTTGCTTATCTACCAATTTGTACCGCTAACTTCATTTTCTGTTTGGTTTTATATTATGGCTCTTTAAGTCTCTGGTCGTTGGTACATAGTCTGAGTTCTCCTTTCTTTTCTTTTGGGCGGCACGGTGGCCCAGCGGGTAGCGCTGTCGCCTCACAGCAAGGGGGTCCTGGGTTCGAACCCCGGGCTTGTCCAACCTTGGGGGGGTCATCCCAGGTCATCCTCTGTGTGGAGTTTGCATGTTCTCCCCGTGTCTGCGGTGGGTTTTCTCCGGGTGCTCCGGTTTCCCCCACCATTAAAAAGAAACATGCATGTTAGGGTTAATACCCCTGTCTGTGCCCCTGACCGAGGCCATGGCAAGACGAACTGGAGTTGGTCCCCGGGTGCTGCACGGTGGCTGCCCACTGCTCTGAGCTGCACAGCTGGGATGGGTTAAATGCAGAGCAGAATTTCTCCACGGTGATCAATAAAGTATCTCAAAAATCAAACCTTTTGTTACACTGATACGCTGACTTGGTAAAGATGTATCTCTGTGTAGGAGGATTGGCCTTTGTTATGTCCCTAATCAAAAATTGATGATCACAAAAAAGAATTTGTCCTTTATTTGCTTTGAAAAATGACGACAGAAGAGGTTTCTGTGAGTGTATGGCCTATTTTTCACTCAGAGAGGTGAAAATTGGATAAAAATTCTTTGATAAAATGCTCAACTAAACTATTCTACTCAGGAAAAACCGCAGGAGGGCAAAATACAAGAGGAAGAAAAATTACAGATTCATCGTGTGTTAAAGGAAATTCTTTTCAAATAGGATAACGGAATCAAACTTGTCAGACAAGCATGTATTTCTGTACCTGTGTTTCAGCTGTATTTGTAGCCTGTATGTCAGTAGCTTACTGAGTAATTAATTCTTCGCCTGTTCAAAAGATAAGATAAGAAAAGATGAGATTGGATGAGAACTGAGATGAGATGAGACGAGACGACATGAGACGAGACGAGACAGGATGAGATGACATGAGACGAGATGAGATGAGACGACATGAGACGAGGTGAGATGAGATGAGATAAGATGAGCTGAAATGAGGTGAGTCAGGACAAGATGACATGAGATAAAATGAGGTGAGATGAGACAAGCTGAGATTAAATGAGATGAAATCAACTTTATTCATCCCCGAAGGGAAATTGTTTTGTTCAGCAGCAAATAGATATAGATGTGTATCACTGTTAGATAAATGTACAATAATAACAAAGAAAAACTACCAATGCAAAGAAACTCAATAACAAAATGTAAAATAAAAGTGATAACCAAGAAATTGCAGTAAGTGAAAAAATGCACAGTTCCAGTTGCGGTGGAGAAGTGGACAAATCTCATTGCAGTGAAAACATCAAATTGCACTGTTGAGGCACTTCAGAATGCACAGATCATATCTTCATAAGTGTGTGGAAAAATAAACCAGTAAACGATGTGGAACAGAGTCAAGGTTTGTGTTAAACCTTGTGTGCAAGATTCAGGTTCACACGGTGACCGTGACTGTGTGAAGTGGTTGGATGGATGGATTTGATCGGTCACTTCACCATGTAATGGCACACCTGGCCAGGTTTTGAAGTGGCTTGTATGGCTCCTTGCTTGTGCGCCTGGTGGCGTTATACCAGGCCTTTAAGCAAATCAGGAAATGGGTCGGCACAAAGGACCTGCTGCAGCACCCCTTACAACTCCTTGGTTGTAGCAGGCTGTTTCTGGGGGAGTTTTACCAGGGCATGGTGGAGCAGGTGGGAGATATTGTCCACGATGACCAGCAGTCTCATCACCATCCTTTTCTCTAGAGCTGTTTCCCAGATAAACTTTTTATGTGTTGTGGGAGGGGGAGACAATAAATATTTGCTATGTTGACCTTGAGCCAACCCTAACCCGCCTGGTCCCTATTTTTAACGTGGATCTGACTGGATAAATGATGTGGCACATGAACAGAAAAGGAGATAGCACAGTGCCCTGGGGAGCTCCTCTGCTGCCACTGACCCTAAATTACCCATAACATTTTAATATAGACATTTTACAGTTTGTTGTTTTTTTATTCAGGCAGGGTAACTGATATATATACTATATATATATATATAAATGAGGGATAATCAATGTGATAATCAATCCAGGTTCAGCTGCGGGTGGTACCCAGTTTGGTAATCTATTAAAGTAACGTAGCGAATTGGGGAGACAACGCAACCACAGGAACTGCCGCGGCCGGGAAGCGAACCCGCGTCGCCCGCACCGCAGGAGGCATCGCTAACCGCTCGACTAGAGGGTCAGACCCGCGAGCTAGCGGCCAGCGTGTCTTCTTATCCATGCACGTTACAGTAATTTGCACCCTCAAACCCTCAGCAAGTGCCCTCGGCTTGGCCCCCGTCCCGCCGCGGCCATGAGGAGAGTTTCTAGTGGTCTCTCTGTGGGGAACAGTTAAATACCATCTATCCCTGCCGTCGCCCCGGCTTTTCCCATCCGCATGCAGGACTGCTGTCTTGAGACCCTGTGAGTTGTTCCTTCTCAGCATATTTGGCTTCCCAGTCGGATATCTCCGAGCAAATCACCTCAACCATCCGCATAATCCGTCTCTTAATGGCCGAGGAAGAGGTAAAGAGACAACTCTCTGGCAGTGAAGGGGCCGAGATCGGCCATCACTACGGTGTTACTACGTCAGTACAGAGAGGTCAGCCGGCTGAGCCCTCGCAACACCTGCCTCAACGATATACAACCCCCTGAACACTGACGAGGAACAGGAAGTGAACAAAAGTTACGTTGAACTGAAAACCAAATACAGGAAAAAAAACTTGCCGTCCATTGGTAGTCCCCTTCTATGGGGGTCCTCTCCCCTCGATGCGAGCCAAGCGCACACAGCGCCAGATGTCGAACTGACTCGGGTGGAGGGGAATGGACGGTTACTGATGGATCCCGGCAAGCGGATCTTCTAGAGCAGTGGTTCTCAACCGGGGGTCCGCGGACCCCTAGTGGTCCGTGGTGTAATTGCAAGGGGTCCGTGAAAATAAAATATATTTTTTTAAAAAAAGATCCTATGACATTTATAGAAATAGGATTATTTTACTCAAATGTGACTGAGACCTTTATCTACCTAAACTGTAAAGGGTAACAGGACTTTTTTCTCTAATTACATCTGTTTCACAAGTGTAATTTATTGTATTTTAATAAGAGATCTCGCTCCCGTTTGCATTGTTGAAAGTTACTGCATAAAAATTCTGTTGTTACATATATCTGAAAGTTACTGAATACATATTCTGTGTTGTTACCTATATCTGAAAGTTACTGAATACATATTCTGTTTTGTTACATATATCTGAAAGTTCCTGCATAAGAACTCTGTTTTGTTAACTATATCTAAGTTACAACTGAAAGCTCTTATTTTTGCCCCAAAGAGTGAATAAATGCTATAATGCAATTTAAAATGCAGTTTCTACTGTTTCTATCAAATTGCAACCCCCCTCCCCCAAGATCAGGTGGAGGGGTCCTCAGGGTAGATCAAAAATACGCAGGGGGTCCAGGACCCCAAAAAGGTTGAGAACCACTGCTTTAGAGGCTCCATGTTTCTACAGAAAACACACGGGTTGTAGGCGTGTGCGAGGTTGTTGTCTTAAATGATGACGATGATGATGACGATGATGATGACGATGAGTCTTAAAAGAAGCCCTCAGCAGATTCCCAATTTTCCATTAAGTCACAATATGTGTGATTGTGATTGTGACGCGCGCGTGTATGTGTGTGTGTGTGTGTGTGCGCGCGCGCTAGATAAGATAACGCCAAGAAAAACTTACGGGAAAACCCCGAGCCGAGTGTTCCCAGGTGGAGGGGTGTGTAGTACTTGAAATGTCGCGTGTGTGCCCGCCTCAGGATGCGCCACCCATGCCCTATTTCTTTCCAGTTGATGTTCCTGTCATCGACAAGGCACCAAGTATATCGACGTGTGTGCGCGTAGGTGTGTGTGCGTGTGTGCGCACGAGTGGCGCGCGCCCGCGCGTGTGCGCCCGCGTGTGTTAAGTCCACTTCAGGACGTGACATCCACGTAATAGCAGGGAAACGTGCTCAGTTCTGTAGGGGTTGTGTGGTACACGGCATATCAGTGTGTGCGTTTGTGTATTTGCGTATGCCCACTTCAGGATGTGCCTCCCATGATAGTACAGTCAAGTGTGTGTGTGTGTGTGTGTGTGTGTGTGTGTGTGTGTGTGTGTGTGTGTGTGTGTGTGTGTGTGTGTGTGTCTTCATGTCTACACACATGTGCCTGTGAGAGTGTGTGCGTGTGCAAGACGATGGTTGTGTACGGGAGTGACACAAACAATGTTGTGCACGTGTGGATTTGTGTGTATGGCTGTGCCTACATGTGTGCATTTTAATATGTAGTTGTGTGTGTGTGTGTGTGTGTGTGTGTGTGTGTGTGTAAGGTCACGGGCAAATAAAGCTCAGCCCTTCATCGTCATGCAGGACGTGGGAACGCCTCTCTCTTCCTCTCTGCCGGCTGGCAGCTCCAGCAGTGGCTGCACCACCCTACTAACCGCGTAGGGTTTTGCCGCAGTCGTGCTGCAAGCAGTGCGGCGCGCGGGTTTTAAAGGCGCCGTGAAAACACGGCCGTACCGGGTGTGTTGTCGGTGGTACCGGGTGTGTTGTTGGTGGTACCGGGTGTGTTGTTAGTGGCACCGACGTTGGCGTCGGTCCTTGTCGTACTCGCCCGGTGTCGCTGTGAAAGCACACAAGAGCGATGACCAGGAGGAGCTTTGCAGGGTCCCCTGACCGGACATCTTTGATTCAAGTGGGGTAGAATTCATACAGGGACCCACTTGACCTTCCTCTCTGATTTGATCAACATGTGCGAAAGATAAAAAAAAATAAAAAAATAAACAAAGAGACTTGAGATACCGCCCGGGTAGTTGGACGAACCAAACGTGGCCTCTGGTAACAGGAGATGATGACGCGTCTGCTTCTGTATTTGACTCAGCGCGCGAGGCTGCTGGCAGGCATCCTGCGACATTCTTAATCCCCACATCCAAATCGCCTGTTTTATCAAATACAAACACAAGGCGGGGGGGGGGGCGGAGATCCCATTTACCTACTCCACCCCGAGTCTCTCCCAGTCTGTCTCATCACACCCATCTAGAGGACAGGAAACAAGGAGCCACTGGAATGGCCTTCATCCGCCCTGCCGCCGGAGGTGAGACGCTCCTGTTAAGGGCAACATCCGCCTGTCGCTCCTTCTTCTCGTTGCATTCTGCAAAACTACATTTGGAAACACCAGTACTTGTGTAGTAATAATTATTATTATAAATTATTATCCGGATTATGATCTGGATGATGATTTCAACTCTTGGTATTTCACCGCTAGTAGACCCCATAGTTTTTAGGATGCGTCACCCTCTCACGTTTTAAAAAGGAAGTATGTCCAAGCCCAATTGTTCCTACTTCCTCTTCCGACTTTCTCCCCTGGGAGAGTTTCCATGGGTGACTCTGTTATTCCTCGCCAAGCTCCGCTGAGAATCGAAATGAATCAAGTCAAGCTGAGGTATTTGTGTCACCGTATAGATGATATGTGGTTTTCGAAGGACGCTCTGCCGCCTACCAGTTTCCTGAGTGCCCCTGACTCAGTTTCTGTCCTCGAAGGTGGGCCTCATTTAGACCTGACGCTATTTCTATACATGTGCACAGCAGGGCTGTGGTCAGCTTGCTAACAGGCTCGAGCCCTTCCCTCCAGGAAGTGGACCTTTCTACGCCAGGAGCGGGATAACTCATGCAAGCCCACCAAGGCCACAGATGCGCTACACTTTATAGAAGACTAAAACCTGTCATTGGTCGGGCGTCCCTACGGACACAGTTGGCCGTGTCTGTGGCTGGGAAGCCGGATGTTGGTATGTGTCCTGGTCGCTGCACTAGCGCCTCCTCTGGTCGGTCAGGGCGCCTGTTTGGGGTGGGGGAGGGGGGACTGGGGGGAACAGCGTGGTCCTCCCACGCGCTACGTCCCCCTGGCGAAAAACTCCTCACTGCCAGGTGAAAAGAAGCAGCTGGTGACTCCACACGTATGGGAGGAGGCATGTGGTAGTCTGCAGCCCTCCCCGGATCGGCAGAGGGGATGGAGCAACGACCAGGACGGCTCGCAATAGTGGGGTAATTGGCCAAGTACAATTGGGGAGAAAAGGGGGGGGGGATCCCCCCCCAACATTTTTTTTTAAATCAAATCAAATGGTAGTGCCTATGGGCTCATTCTTATTTCTAAGGTAACTGTGGCTTCCTTCCATTGAATAAACTGTAGATGCTTTGGATCTTTCAGGGGGTCAGGGGGTCAGGGGGTCAGTCGAACGACCACCCCCTGAATAAAGGTTTATTGTAGATATGCTTATTCCCAGCTAACATTTAGGTGCTTTGATTGACTGATTGACTGATTGATTCATGTCAAACATGAAAGAGCCAATATTCAAAAAACAAAGCAAGTTATCATTACAGAATATATGTCCAAAAAGGAGCAGGAGTATATACCTTCTTGAGTTTCATGTCTGTAGTCAAATCTATTTATCGTTTTACACAATCGATCAGAGCGGGAGGCTCACCAAGTAAAGTCACCCTTTTTGGGGGGTTCTGCCTGACGTCAGTCTCTGTTTACATGCAACTCACAATCTGCTTTCCTACACATGTGGTTCACGCCGGGCTTTGTCTGAGTTCCTTACCCAGACTACCGCCCACGTGAACCCCACAGATTGAACTACATCTGCTCTCGAGACCAGCCGCTGACACGGGGCTTTTGTCTCTCGATTCACGATCTCCTTCCCTGGATGAGAACGTCTCTTTTAGGACCTTAAAGTAGATTACTTCGTGCTTTTGTACATTGCTTCCCCCGTCATAAACCCCATGAAATTCGTTAAAGCTTGAAGTGTGTTTCCACAAAGTCCCACATTGTCTAATATCCTGATAACACGACAGCTCGTTTCTGTAGAACCAATAGGTTCTTCTATATTTGTCATCACACACTTCCAGAGTTTATTTCTGGAGAACGCATCTGAAGAGAATAGGGACATTTTCTTTAGTTTGTAATTGGAAGTAGGTCCAGTCCAGCAGACAGATAACGCCACATCATGCCTAATATTGTGTAGGTCCCCCTCGTGCTGCAGAAAAAGCTCTGACCCCGTCGAGGCCTGGACTCCACGAGACCTCTGGAGGTGGCCTCTGGTATCTGGCGCCAAGATGTTAGCAGCAGATCCTTTAAGTCCTGTAAACTGCGAGGTGGGGCCTCCGTGGATCGGACTTGTTTTTCCAGCACATCCCACAGATGCTCGATCGGATTGAGATCTGGGGAATTTGGAGGCCAGGACAACACCTTGTCATGTTCCTCAACCATTCCTGAACAATTTGTGCAGTGTGGCAGGGTGCACTATCCTGCTGAAAGAGGCCACTGCCATCAGGGAATACCATGAGGGGACTGTACTCGGTCCGCAACGATGTTTAGGTCGGTGGTACGTGTCAAAGTAACATCCACATGAATGCCAGGACCCAAGGTACCCCAGGAGAACATTACCCAGAGCACCACACTGCCTCCGCCGGCTTGCCTTCATCCCATAGTGCATCCTGGTGCCATCTCTCCCCCAGGTAAATGATGTGAATGCACCCGGCCGTCCACATGATGTGAAAGAAAACGTGATCCACCAGCCCAGTCCACCTTCCCCCATCGCTCCATGGTTCCGTTCTGACGCTCACATGCCCATTGCAGGTGCTTTCGGTGGTGGACGGGTCATCGTGGGCACTCTGACCGGTCCCATATGTCTGTCATGACATTAACTTTTTCAGCAATTTGAGCTACAGCAGCTCTTCTGTGGAATCAGACCGGACGGGCTCACCTTCACTTCCCACACACATCAACGAGCCTTGGACACCCGTGATCCTGTCGCCGGTTCACCGGTTGTCCTTCCTTGGACCACTTTTGGTAGGTACTGACCACGGCATACTGGGAACACCCCGCAGGACCTGCCGTTTGGGAGATGTTCTGACCCAGTCATCTAACCCAGTGTTTCCCAACCCAGTCCTCAAGGACCCCCTATCCTGCAGATTTTCTTTGCAACCCTGACTCGGTACCTGTTGGTAGTTACTCCACCAATCAGCAATGAATTATGTCAGCTGTTGCACACCTTGCATAATTAAGTGCTGTGAGGTGATTGGCTGAGGAAGTACAAGCAGGGCTACCTATGCCGGGTTACAATGAAAACCTGCAGGATAGGGGGTCCTTGAGGACTGCGTTGGGAAATGCTGATCTAACCATCATGCTTCGGCTCTTGTCAGAGTCGCTCAGATCCTTATGCTTGCCAATTTTTCCCAGTTCCAACACATCAACTTCAAGAACTGACTGTTCACTTGCTGCCTGATATACCACCACCCCCCCGACAGGTGCCATTGTAACAAGATAATCCATGTTATTCACTTACCTGCTAAAGGACTTGACTCGTGTGAACATGTTAAAGTGGACATCTGACCGGCCGCTTTGGCGATGATGTTTCTGTGAGATCCTACCTCGAATGAAAGGCCAAGAGAGGGCAGTGGTGGGGGTGGTGCAGAACAAAATATGTTTTCTTACCAACGACGATTACAATGGCAAGTGAACACAAACCTTTCGTGTTTTGACCATCCACCCATTATCCGAACCGCTTATCCTGCCCTCAGGGCCGCGGGGATGCTGGAGCCTATCCCAGCAGTGACTGGGCGGCAGGCGGGGAGACACCCTGGACAGGCCGCCGGGCCATCACACAGGGCTGACACACACACACAGACACACACACACACACACCCACACACACACACACACACACAGAGCGGATATAAAAATGGCGAAAATAGAAATATGTCAAGCTTAGGAAAAGCAATTTCACTCTTCCCCACACTGTCTTTCAGGTGTGCGTGATGGGTGAATTCATGTACAAATGTCTGCTTTCGTTTTGTGGGTCCTCGGTAATGTCTGCTGTGTTTGGCTCTCGTCTCCCCACCTTTAGGGCACCAGAAGTTGTCCCGGGCCTCCCGGTCTCAGAGGCGATGGACACGTGGTCCCTTGGCTGTGTAGTGGCAGCGGTGTTCCTGGGAAGACACCTCTACCCCTGGCGGGAAGAATTTGACACGGTAAGTCACCTGATACCCCTCACCAGCTGCCGCATTACGCAGACCGGTGTGAGATTTCTGTCTGCGTAATGTCTTAACAGCACTACATATCTCTCTCTCAGAAACACTCCCACCCCCACCCCTCGCCCCCCACCCCCAAATCTATGCATATGGCACAGCTAAACGTGAGACAAGTTTGTGAGTGAACGTCAGAGGCCAGGTTCATGAGGTGCTTCACGGCTGTAAGAAGAATTGGGCAGCTCAGGAACTGCCATGTGTTGTCGCACAAATATGGATCAAATTTGATGTCATTTTTGTGGCTTGTGCTGACGCCTTTCCCCATAATATTGGGTAAGACTGGCCGACGGGGACATTTGGAGGGTCTGGGTTTGGGAGGGGGGGGAGGATGTTCCCCGCGAAGCCCCGCATATTACTGTAATTGAATTCTTAATAAAACGGAGTCCTGACTCAGTTTCAAAAATGTGACTGAGGAGTGAGACCCACCCAACCCCTCCGTCATCAGCCACTACCGGGGATCCCCCCTGGCTTTTCCCTCGAATACGAGACGCGTCAAGGTAAAGGGGCCACACCTTCAGAGATGCAATAGCTGGAAACAGGTGGGTGGGGGGGGGAAATGCCCCGCTAATTTGTTTTGCACATCTGCCTGTATGGAAAGCTTATGTGACCCCAGGGTACAAATAGATGGGGCTACATACGCGGGGGGGGGGGGGTCTTTATGCAGCCATCACACATTATGACAGCTAGTGTAGCAAATAAATTGTTTCGGGAAATTGCCTTTCCATTTAGCTGCTGCTCTCATCCAGAGGGCATGATGGTTATGCACTGAATTTAAACCCCAACATACGAGCCATTAACAGTCAGATATTAGCTCAAGTTCAAAAGCTCTCCGGTGTCCATTTTAATGTGAACTTACAAAAAAAAGCTAAATCTTAACCGTCTTACAGCCACATATATTTTCAGATGCACTCAGCATCTTTGGATTAACCCCCCCCCCCGTCCCGTCCCGTCCCGTCCCGTCCCGTCCCGTCCCGTCCCGTCCCGTCCATTATCTTTGGATTGAGTCTATGCAGAAGATGGTGTAGCACGGTGGCCATGTGGTCGGCGCTGTTGCCTCACAGCAAGAGGGTCCTGGGTTCGAACCCCGGGCCGTCCCAGGTCCTTTCTGTGTGGAGTTTGCATGTTGTCCCCGTGTCTGCGTGGGTTTCCTCCCAACGCCAAAAAGACATGCGTGTGAGGGTTAATACTCCTGCCTGTGCCCCTGAGCAAGGCGGGGGAAAGAAGAACCGGAGCCGCCCCTCTGCTCCTATGCAATAGGATGGGTTCAGTGCAGGGGATGAATTTCGTCGTGCGCGTGCTTACAATGACAAAATAAAGTGTCTCTCTTCTTTCTATCGAGGACAAGCAGCAACCTTTAAACGTTTACACGAGACCCGTTTCTATTGTCCCCGTATTGCTTTCTTATTGGTTGTTAAGATGCCGGGAGCGAACCCCAGGTTGATTCGTGTCATGATTATTCAGGTTTGGTTTGTGTGCTCCTCAGTCTGCTCCAGTATCTCTCACATACCTTGTATCTGATCAAGGTTTTACATTATTATTATGTTTCTATTTCCCCTCTGTCCAATGCCAGGATAAACAGGGAGCTGTGTCGTTCTTTTATCCTTCCCTACTGTTGGCACTTCTGCTGAATGTAAAGTGAATTGCATCACATCTGTAAACGGGTGAAATTGGGCTAAATGAAATAGGGATCGATTCGGTGATCAACCTGAGGCTAGATGCCCGTTTGTGAGTCACTAAGAATTCATGTGGATGACGCTTCGAGTTTCCTTAATCATTCTTGGGAAACCTGGTTAAGTATCTGTATAACCAGGCGTGCGTGTGTGTGTGTGTGCGTGCGTGCGCGCGCGCGCTTTGACGTGGGCAGTGACTTGAAAGAGAGGTTTGGGAGGAGGAGCGGGTGTTGAGTAATCACACAGGCAACATTCTGGCTGGAGCGGAACTTCCTTCCTTGCCTTGTCCAAACCAAAAGGGGAAGAAGAAAAAAAAAGGAAAAAAAAAAAAAGCACAGCTCCTGGCTTTTTTTTTTTTATAAATGGGGACTATGTCCCGACTAGACTCGTTAAATCAATCTCGGATCGCCGAACTGAGCCATTTAAATTGCCCCGGGTCATCGGAGAGATTTCTTACAAGCAGACCATGATGCGCGTAATGGAGGCGAAGCTCGTCTCGCTCGTGGCCCTGTGCTGGCTGCAGAGCGGGCTCTCGCACGCGCACCGCCTGCACCGCGCCGACGGCAAGTGGTTCGCCGCGCTCGAGGAGCCCCGCAGCTTCGCGGGCGCGCAGAGCGTGTGCGAGGAGCGCGGCGGCGCCTTGATGAGCGTGGGGTCGCACGCTCTGCACCGGGTCGTGGAAGTTCTCCTCGCGGGTCTCGCCGGCAAATTCTGGATCGGCTTGCGCCTGCCGGACACCCGGTGCCCCGGCAATGACTCCCAGCTGCTCGGTTACGAGTGGATCGGCGGCGGCGGCGGCGGCGGCGACGGCGCCCGCTTCCACAACTGGGGCAGATTTGACAGCGGCTGCGACCTGAAGGGGGTCTCGGTGTCGGCGGGGGACAACTTCACGTGGTCCCAGGAGTCGCCGCGCAGCGAGCTGCGCGGGTTTCTCTGCGAGTTTTCCTTCGAGAGCCCTTGCAGCGCTTTGACGGCGGCGGAGGGCGAAGGCGCGGTGTACAACGTGCTCTCCATCAGGCCGGGCTTCGAGCCAGCGAGCTGGGCGATGCTTCCCCAAGGAACCGTCGCCGAGAGACGCTCCGGCGGCGGCGGCGGCGACGACGTGAACGCGCGGAGTCTGTGCTACAGCGGCACCTGGCTGCACGCTCCGTGGCCGTGTGAGGTCATGAACGGCGGCTGTGACCACGCGTGCAACGCGAGCCATCCAAGCGCGCCAACCCCAGCCGTGTGCGCGTGCCGGCCGGGGTATTCCCTCCGTCCCAACGGTGTCGCATGTGTCGACATCAACGAGTGCGACGACGTGGACAGCTGCCTGGACGCCAATGCCGTGTGTGAGAACACGAACGGCAGCTTCAATTGCGTTTGCAAAGACGCCTTCTACGACTACGACGGGGACTGCGTGAACCTCGAAGACTGCGACAAGTGCGAGCACATGAAGTGCGGAAAACAGGATGGCGCGTACAGGTGTCAGTGCCGGGAAGGGTACAGGGTGTCCGACGCGGACCCCAAAAAGTGCGTGTGGAAGTGCGAGCAGCAGTGCCTAGCTCGGTGCACCGAGAACATCGAGGGTAAACCGCCCCCCTGTGAGTGCCCCGACGGTTACATACGAGACACGAGAAACGGGACGTCCATGTGCGTGGACATTGACGAGTGCGTCATAGAACGTCAGTGCGACCACACGTGTACGAACACCTACGGCAGTTATAAGTGTTCCTGCGACGAAGGGTTCGAGTTAATTGAGGGGTACCTGTGTAAATCCAATGGAATGGACTCAAACACAGCTTCCCACGCCACCACAGGTGCACCTCGTCGGACGAGCATACATCCGACTGCTGTCCCCTTGTATGTTAAAGCCGGCAGCCTTCTTGGCATAGTGGTCTTCGCCGCGCTGGGCCTGGCGCTGCTGTTTGTGCTGCTGTGCTACTCACGCAAACACTGCGGCAAATTTGAGCTTCCCTCCTTCCAGAGGCCAGATGTTGATATTTTCCATTTGCAGCAAGTGACAACGGAAAAGTATAAAAAATTCTCCTTCGATAAGCAGCAGGGGAAAAATGACACGCAAAGACTGTGATACTATATATTGTCTATATATATATATATACACACACACACACACACATATATATATATATATATATATATATATATATATACATTTGTTCTCTCGTGCTTTGTCGCACGCACATTCATTCCAGTGTCCAATTAAGCGAGGAATTTATTTGGGTTTTTTTTCCTTTTCTCCTTGTTGCTGGTTAGGGGGACACTAATTGTGACTTCATTTGCATTCACTCCTTTCTGGCATAGATGCACGAGAAAACGCTGTTCAGTTCAGTCTGCCCATGTATTTCATCACCCAGTTATGAACTGTTAGTAGCTGAATGTAATGATGTGAAGATGTCGTTGTATATTCCACACACATTCCTCGCCAAAGTGGTCTGTAAGCTAGTTCACCTTTGCCCGTAGAGCTCATCCCAGCCCCGAGCTGAAAAGGCCAATTGAAGCCCGTCTCTTTATGGCGTGCACACCCACCGAGATGCCACCCGTGACATCTTGACTCAGTGCTGTTAATGTTTGCAAAACACTGTTTCTGTTGTGTTTTTTATTTTATTTTATTTTATTTTTGTGCAACGTGTTATGTTTTTTTTTGTTTGTTTTTGGACTTTGAATCCCTGAAGAACAAGTTAGCAAAATCAGTATTTGCTTGTTTTACTAACGCCACACCGCAGCCTTACAAAATGATCGATAGCACAGTGACACTAATTCTCCTACTCTCTGAAACTTCTTGAACGGTAGCGCGCAACCCCTTGGCTGATAACATGACGATGTTTCGACAGACAGAATCCCTCTAATTTAGAAATATTTAAAATTAAGCATCAGGCCTTTCTTTTTTTCCCCGTTAGGTAAAATGGGTAAGCAGTATTTTGACACATAACTCTTCAGTTACATCTGATCACTATTCAACGGCTAATATCCAAAACGTCTGAGGGATTTCTATGTAGGCCCGGTCCATGTTATACATGTCGCACCTATTCCATATAGTGGGGGGGGGGTTGAAAACGAGAGTGTTTCATTGGTTTGGATCAACGGGCTGAAAAGTCGCGTGTGACTTTGTGTTGATATGATTGGGTCTGTGTCCGTCGGATGTTTTGGGGGGTTTTTTCGCGCTGCGCCCGCGGCCTCGTATTCAGAGCGCTTCTCTCAAGCGCCTGTTGTTGCTAGGTTACAAAAATCGTCTTCTAGCACTTCCGCATTCCTTCGTTGTGAACGTCTAGATAGATAGATAGATAGATAGATAGATAGATAGATAGATAGATAGATAGATAGATAGATAGATAGATAGATAGATAGATAGATAGATAGATAGATAGATAGATAGATACTTTATTATTCTGTAATAATGCTAATATTATTATTCAAGTCTCGTAGATAGCTGGGTTGTCAGTGACAACCAAGATCAGATTCTCTTCCGCCATACCGTAAGTCCCGCCCCCTACTTGGTTTTGATTGGTCGGTGAGAGAGCGGCGACATTGACGCGGCGTTCCAAACGTTTTAGCTATCCAGCCACCCGTTATCTAAACCGCTTATCCTGCTGTCAGGGTCGCGGGGATGCCGGAGCCTATCCCAGCAGTCACTGGGCGGCAGGCAGGGAGAGACCCCGGACAGGCCGCAGCGGGAGGGGAAAGCCGTAAACCGATGAGGTGTTTGCGCCAAGGACGTTGAGCGCTGTCGACGCTGAACTTCGTAAGGATTTGTATAGAAAATAGGCGCTGCCAGCTCAAAACAAAAAAACAAAACAAAACGCATTTGGTGGACACAGGGGCCATGATCACCCGCCTCTTCATACTGATCACCCGCCTCTTCATACTGATCACCCGTCTCTCCATGCTGATCACCCGCCTCTTCATACTGATCACCCGTCTCTCCATGCTGATCACCCGCCTCTTCATACTGATCACCCGTCTCTTCATAGTGTGTTTAGATGATAGCGGGATATGTGAGCTCCGCTGACCCTCCTGTCCAACAAACCTCGTCTCAGAGAGATGGTCCGTAGATGCTGCAGCGGTGCAGGCTTTGAGAAGATGGCACCAAAACCCGAATGTAAAATTGTGCTGCTATTGTGAATGTTACTCCAGTCTTTACCAGTCTGCAAACCTGCGACTGGCTATTGTGAACTCTCACTCACTAAACGATTTCCTTTTTTGTTGTTGTCACGGAATAGAAAATGTATAGCACTCTTGAATTATATTAAACATTACACTGATATGGGTTATATAGGCCTCTGTTCTGTTTTATGTGTTCATTTTGTTTGTGTGTGTGTGTGTGTGTGTGTGTGTCTGTGTGTCTGTGTGTCTGTGTGGAAAAAGCTTGTGTTTTGTGAGCAGAGGAGGGCGGTCACACTGGGCCCGGCCCCATCAACACGGGGACCAGACGTGGTTCTCAACTCCAGTACTCGGGGACCCCCAACCGCGGTTTTCTATTCTGCCAGGTATTGAGCTATGTTCACCTGTTGTGTCAGGTCTTCCAATGGTCTAAATAGGATGCTTGTACACGTGGTGGTACTGAGGGTCCCCACGGGAGACAAACTCTTGGCATATATGAGGCACGGTCTCTTATGGCTCCCATTTACATGTTGTTTAAGTAACCAGACCTCATGGACACATTGTCGGGCATCATTTTCCAGCCAATCAGAATAAAACATTTTTTTTAATTAACTGGAATGATTCAGAACTGAGAAGCTCTCCTCTTCATAAAGTCTTCTCCATGGGCTTCAACACGGGGGCCACCATATCTCCTTTTCCAAAACAAGTATGCTCCAATCAGACATGTTTCAATATGTTCGACCGGGGAAAGTGTTGCAGATCGTGCTTTCCAGCAATGCTTTCCATCAAGTTAAAATGATTATTTTCTACTTCGATGAATATTTCCCCCTAGCGACATCAGTGGTCATAGTACAGGTTTGTTTACTTTGGAAGTATGTGGCTGTAGCTCGCGCGAGGAGACTGGCAGGCTACAGGACTTCCTGTCTCTCTCGCTCTCTCTCTCCGTCTGTCTGTCTCTCTCTCTCTCTCACTCTCTCTCTCTGTCTGTCTGTCTCTCTCTCTTTCTCTCTCTGATGTGAGCTTCCTGCTTTGGAAAAGGAGCTGTATCAGGGTTGCTGTTTTTTTTTTGTTTTTTTTTTTGAAGACTTCTAAAATGGAAAGCAGGGAGTAGAAGTTGTTGGCCTGTGTAACTCTAGAAATGATGCTCCACAACATTTTGATGGGGCCTGGCTTCAAAGCCATGGGGGGGTTGTCTTTGCATGTGTGGTGGTGAAAGGGACAGTTTTCATTCTAAATAGACTTTCCTTCTTTTTTTGCCATCCTGGATTTGACCATAATGTATCTCTATACATCTCCAACTGCCCAATGCTATTTTGTACTCTCTCTCTCTCTCTCTCTCTCTCTCTCTCTCTCTCTCTCTCTCTCTCTCTCTCTCTCTCTCTCTCTCTCTCTCTCTCTCTCTCTCTCAATTCAATTTTCAATTCAGTGATGCTTTATTGGCATGACTGTTGCCAAAGCAAAACAGGTCAACAGAGTACTAAACTACTCTACTACCACTACTACTACTACTTTCGGCTGCTGCCGTTAGGGGTCGCCACAGCGGATCATCCGTTTCCATTTCTTGAACAGTGTATTAAACAAAAAAAAGGAAAAATGAATACATAGATCTGGCAGAAACACACAACAGCTCTCTCTCTCTCTCTCTCCATCTCCATCCTCGTCTCTTTTCAGGATTCCCATTTTATTTTTCTTTCTTCCTTTACATCACACAACCATGGAGGGAACAATCTAACGCTCCAATGCAATGCAATTTGAATAGTCTCTCTTTGTCTCTCTCTCTCTATCACCCTCCCTATCTCTTTTCCGGATTCTCGTTTTGTTTTCTTTCTTCCTATACATTACACACACCCATAACAGCCATGGAGATATATACAATGTATCTCTACTCTCCAATGCAATTTGCATATTCTGTCTATCGCTCTTTTTTCTCTGTCTGCTCTCTCTCTCTCTCTCTCTCTCTCATACACGCACACGCACACGCACGCACACTCACATGCCTTTTCCGGATTTTCATATTTTCCCTTTCTTATCCATGCGCCGCACGCACGCATCTGAAGCCCATAGACCTGTTGCCCATACAGCAAAGGGAGGGGCTTGCGAGAATTGGGGGGTGGGGGACTGGAGTCGACGTGCGCGCTTTGCGCACGGTGGAAGAGGACGTTTGGGGAAGGGGAGAGAGCGACCCGGCGGGGCGATAAAAAGCAACTTCCTTCCTCAGCTAAGGCACTAACATGGAGCTGGGCCGTTATAAATGCGAGCTATCGGCGGGGTAAACAGCTTCTCGCGAAAAAAAAGAAAACAAAAATATTGACTATTATTGACGCGCGCGCGCGCAAAAAACCAAAAAGAACCCCTCTCCGGCCGGGACGAGTCCTGTTTCAAAATGAGGACCGTCAGAGGACTACTCGCCCTCATAGCGTTCACGTTGCTGATGTCAGGAACTAACGGGACAAGTCCGGATAGCGGCTACTGTATTGGGACCCAGTGTTACGTGGTGTTCGCGGGGCCCGGCAGTTTCAGGGACGCCCAGACTGAGTGCGCAAAGAAGGACGGACACCTGATGACGGTTCGGTCGTCCGTATCTCACGACACCCTCCTGATCCTGCTGGGGGGCCGCCTGGGACAGTACTGGATCGGCTTGCATTTGCCCACCGGCTGTCCCAGTGCGGCGGAGGAGCTGAGAGGCTTCCAGTGGGTGACCAAGGACGCCGAGTCGGACTTCTACAACTGGGCGGCTTTCGACGACGCCTGCTCCCCTCGATGCGTCGCGGTCTCCAAAGACAACGACTTCAAATGGACGCCGGTGCCGTGCGGCGAAGGGGTCGCCGGGTTCCTCTGCGAGTACAGCCTGGCGGAGCCGTGCCTCGGTCTGCAGGTCAAAGGCAACGAGTCCGTAACCTACAGCACGCCCTACGGGTTCGGGGGCGAAGACCTGCTGTCGCTTCCGCAGGGCAGCGTGGCCGTCCGCCGGCCCGCAGAGACCAAGTTCATATGCAGCAAGCAGGAGTGGCTGAAGGCGCCGTGGCAGTGCGGGCTGGACGAAGGCGGCTGCGAGTTCAGGTGCGAGGCAGCGGACAGCGGACAGCCGCCCCAGTGCGTCTGTCCGCAGGGGCTCGTCGTGGATCCGCGCAATAACGTCACCTGTGAGGAGGACCACGGCGACCCGTGTCACGCCCTGCTCTGCGACCAAGCGTGCGCCCAAGCGGAGGGCGGCTACGCGTGCCAGTGCGACCCCGGGTTCAGGCTGGCGGAGGACGGGAGGACGTGCGAGGACGACTGCAGTGACCCGAGACAGTGTCCCGGCGAGCTGCTCAAGTGCGTGAGTACCGCCGGCGGGTTCGAGTGCGCGTGCCTGGATGGGTACAGGCGGAGCGAGGACGGCCGCTGCGTGGACGAGGACGAGTGCGCCTCTTCCCCGTGCGAGCACCTGTGCAGCAACACCGCCGGCAGCTACAGCTGCTCCTGCTTCGAGGGCTTTAAACCGAAGGAGGCGTCGTCGAACGAGTGTGAGCTGCACTGCGGCCGCAGTAAGTGCCCCGCGCTATGCGACCCCAACAATCCCTTCCAGTGCGAATGCCCCGTCGGTTACGTGGTGGACCAGGTAGACGCCGTGTCGGATTGCGTGGACATAGACGAGTGCACGATGAATTACTGCGAGCAAGGCTGCAGAAATACGTTCGGGGGCTACTGGTGTTTCTGCCCGCAGGGTTTTACGCTCGTCGATGACTATAAGTGTGTAGACAACGAAAGTCGGACTACGGAGGCGTGGGAGGGCTCCGGGGCCACTACTCCCTTCTCTGTGACACCCAGCGTGAGTTCCCCGGAGCCGACAAGTCGCCCCTCGGTCGTGGCTGCAGGCGGTCTCCTCGCAATAATCGTCAGCGTTGTCGTCGTCATCCTGGTGGCGGTCTTCCTGGCTCGACACGTCCTCAGACGAAGCGGTGGTCTGGAGAGCCCGAGCGGGCTCAAAGAGGAGGGGGACGCGGCGCTACACGACTTACGGGAGGTCACGGGCGACAAAACGGACTCAGGGAAGCCTCCGAAGCAAGACCCCTAGGGTGGACCACCCTAGGACGGACCACGGGTTGTCCGTGACAAGACGGGTGTCTGGACGTCAGAAAACGCAGCTTGCATAAATGCAGTTTTGTTTTGTTGTTTTGTTGTTTTGTTTTGTTTTGAAATAGCGAGCCTGGTCTTTACTGTGTCGTGCAACCCACACCAAGAGAGTCGAGGTGTAAATAAACGGTGCCAAACATCTGGTCTGGAAAAGTTTGTCCTAGAAGAGTATTGAATTAGGAAAATGACGTCATCGTGTCGGCACGGCGGCGCAGTGGTTAGTGCGGTCGCCCTCGCAGCAAGAAGGTGCTGGGTTCGAGCCCCGGGGTAGTTCAACCTTGGCGGGTCGTCCCGGGTCGTCGTCTGTGCGGAGTTTGCATGTTCTCCTCGTGTCTGCGTGGGTTTCCTCCGGGGCCCCGGTTTCCTCCCACAGTCCAAAGACATGCGAGGTAGATGAATCAGCCATACTAAATTGTCCCTAGGTGTGAATGTGTGCGTGTGGGGGGGGGGGGGGGGGGCTGTGATGGCCTGCCGGCCTGTCCAGGGTGTGTCCCCGACCTGCCGCCCAGTGACTGCTGGGATAGGCTCCAGCATCCCCGCTACCCTGAGAGCAGGATAAGCGGCCCAGATAATGGATGGGTGGGTGGGTGGGTGGGTGGGTGGGTGTCATCACGTATGATGGTTTCCAGAGCACCTTCCTCTCCAGACAGCCTCCTCTTCATACATACATAAGAGGATTGTGCCACCACATGGAGTGAAGCTGCAACTGTGGGGTCAGATGAAACGATATCGAGACGAGCCTATCCCGCTTCACATTTCAGTTTCCTCCCGAGCCGGCTTGGCTTCCAACGCGGGGATGTGCTGGGAGAAGGTGCGACGTGGCGTTTAATGCTCAGTGCAAAACGTGGACAGAGAGGCTGGTAAGATTAGGAATTCAGCCATCTGAAATACATTATAAACTTCTTAAACTCAGTTTGGCACTTACTGGCCCACAGTCATGGCCCACAGTCATGGCCCCGCTTTTATGGAAAAGTCCAGTGGGAAAAACAAAACAAAACGGAGTTAGTAATGTTGGCGCCGATAGGTCAGGAGGAAAACTCCAGAATTGCCTCGTGGTATTCTGCGGTTACACGGTCGACCGTCACCAATTCTCTCTGTGGAGGAAACAAAGAATCGTGCAAAAACAAGAAGGAAAAGTTTTTTGAATTTGACTTCGCAACTTCTCGTTTTCACTCTCCGGGTAGACACGTTTAAGTCCATTGCTTCTAATTAGCTGTTCACTGGACAACATTCAAAACCCTATTTTGGGGGAGGGAGTTATAATTCTGCATTCGTTTCTCGATGTTTTGATACAAAATGGTACATTCAGCGGAGTTTTGCGAAGACGTGTGGTAGCCTCAAAGGTGGATTAGGAGACAACACCCCCCCCCCCCCCACTATGCAACAAGAACTGCAGAGTTAATAACAGCGACTTCATGCAAAGGTCCTGGCTTAGGGGCACCCTGAGCCCATTGGGGCCCTGGGCCCGGGCCCGGGCCCGGTAAGGCTGTTCGGTAATCCACCCATGGGTAGCCTATGTCTGAGGTTAACCAGTCCCAATGGTCAAGTCCTTAGTGGGTGAGTCCCAGTCCAAATTGAAGTCCTTAGTGGGTGAGTCCCAGTCCAAATTGAAGTCCGTAGTGGGTGAGTCCCAGTCCAACTTCAAGTCCTCAGCATGGAAGGCCGAGCCGAGTCAGATTAATTCATTCATATATTTTTTTTTTCTGTAAGCATATTTCAGTAAACTTAAGATCTATTTTGAAGTAGAAAACAGTAATGTGAACTGTTCTTTTAAGTTTTTACACCAATTCCCCCAAAAACTGACCCAGAGTTTACGCCTGTCCGTCAGTACAGTTCCTCCATCACTTTGAATGCAGTGAATTCATTTGCACAAGTCGTTTATGATGCACAGCATCACTGCCGGTCCGTCTTTTCTTCGGTGCATTGTTGCGGGTCGGTGGATTCGACGCCACCGGATAGCATGCATGTTGCATGACCCTGTCGGTACGTCCCAGGTTTATTTCAGACCCAGAACAAGGAGAATCCATAAAGCACTAAGAGGGTCCTGTGTTAGATCATGGCCCTCCGGTCTGGAGTTTGCATGATCATCCTGTGCTGGGGTGGGTTTCCCCCAGACGCCGTGGTGTCCCAGCTCAAAGACACATGCATCCAAGTTGTCCAAAGGTATTGGTAGGGGTGCAAATGATTTTGTCTGCGTGTGTTCGTGGGGCACCTCTGCAGGGGGTCGCAGTGTTGTGGTATGCTCAAAGACCGGCAACCCTGATGTGTATGAAGCAAGTATTCAGAATAAATACATGGCCTTCGTGTTCTGTGAATGAACAGTGGCCTGAGATCGGTGAAGCCTTTTCCTAACATGTGTTTAGCATGCCTCATCCACTGTCTCCACCAAATCATAACTTTTTATTTTCACCATACAGTGGATGAGGAAAACACATTAATGTGTGTGTGTGTGTGTGTGTGTGTGTGTAGAAGGGCCGGGAATGTAAGGGCAGCAATGGTAATCTCAAGGACAACCATTCGTAATGAAATAAATGAGTGGCATCCAGGTGATCGGCATCTATTATCTCTTAATTATTGCACATTCAATAACTATTACATTAAAATCAATGACTTGTTTACAACCATACAGCACTGAGCTGTGCAGGTGCAGATCATGACTTAAAGTGGTGTATTATTGCTCTACAGTTTTATTGTGTTTAAACGTGTTTTTTAATGTTTTTGGAAAGGCAAAAAACGAGATGAAACTGAATAAAGTGGTTGTATCTGAACAGAGTGCGATGGCGTTGTGGTAATCTGGAGTCACATGAACCCACATTAATATGAATGCGTCTTAGAGTGGGCCCTGGGAAGATGGCAAGGGTGGCCTACAGGTTGGCGCCATTGACTCGCAGCACAGGGGTTTGATCCTGGCCCTTGCCAACAGGAGAACATGTAGACCCCATGAATGTGGGCGGGTAGCTTCCAGTTAACCAACCCGCATTGGCCAGAAGCCCCGCCTCATCCCTCCCCTCAACCAATGAGATCAGTCGGTGCTCCACGACCGCTCAGAGCGTCTCACAAAACCAAGGTGGCTTACGTGCAAAACTCAGTAACATCTTTCACACTGAGGAGGTCAGGGCTGGGGCTCGGACGTGGAAATAGCACCAAGAGGACTGGTTGGAATGGGAAAAAAGGGGGGGGGGACTAAAAGCAAGGACACAGTGGAGCCTGTGACCATTCTAGATTGATTAACTAATGATAATCATTTGGGTTTTCTTTCCACACTCCAAACACATTCATTGTGGTGAACTGAAGACTTATTTACCCATTGGTATGAAGGGTATCTGTGTGTGTGTGTGGGGGGGGGGCTGTGATTGACAAGTGACTCGTCCAGAGTGTCTCCCATTGCCAACTGGAATAAGGTCCGGCCCCCATGACTCTGAACTGGTTTAAGTGGCTAAAGAGAATGAAGAAATAGGGAATAGAAATAAGGAATAAATCTTTGCACCGAGATGAGTTTCCCCGCGGTGAAAACGAAGCACCTGTCTCCCCTCATATCTCAGAAGAAGTGCAGACACGGGACAACACCTCAACACTATCAGAAATCGACTTTATTCAAAGGTGGAACAACTCCTAAAACTTGTATACAGTCACTACAGGGTTGTACAATATGCATACCAAATTTCGGAAGAGTTGATAAATAAAACTTTTTTTGAAAAAAACCCCACCAGAAATAGAAAAAAAAAATGCAGGGGAGAAATCAAACACATGAATACGTTAAGGTAATAGGTCATGAATACGGTAACAAACAGGCTAGTCCTTGTCCATTTGCACATGAACTCTGGTAGCAAGCACTTGTAGGGGGGGAAAGGTGGGGGACAATGGTACGTATACCAGGATTTAGTATGTATACTCTATTGTACAGCATGGCCGCGTGCAGCACGGGTGTCTGTTAGTGTTCAGGATGAAGGCTGAGGCTATACGTCCGTTTCTATAACCTGTGCTCTCTTTTTGACACCTTGCCAACATTCTCTACCGCCGGATGAGAAGGGACACGACTTAAGGTGGTGGGGGGGGGGGTTGTGAGGACAAGTCATCATCGGGCGTATCCTCGTGGGTTTGTTTGTGGGTCACACAGAGACCAACCTCACCCTCGAGTCAGCCCGAGGGGCCACCGTCATACAGTCTGACGCAGAGACCACCCTGCCCGCCTACAGTCATCTGAGCATTAGCTTGCACGTAACTCGGCTGCAATCCATGTCAATTCAGTAACTATCACTTCAAAGTCGATGCCTCGTTCTCAATCAATCAATCAATCAATCAATCAATCAATCGCACAGCGCTTGGAGTCGCATAAACGTAATTACCACTTATCTTCCGTGCATGACACTTTCTTATTCTTAAGGTTCGACCGTGTTCGAAGATGTTCTTTTTGACGTTTCTGGAAAATGAAAGTTTACGGATGAAACGGAATAAAATGCATGTTTGAAAATGCCATAAGGAAAACTACCGCTCATATGACGTCCCAAATAAAAAGCAGACATTTGGAGAGGAGAAAACAAAAAATAAGCCAACATCAAGTCTACCTTTAAATGTTTGCTTTGTTTGCTTTGTAAGTCGTTTGGTTTGGCAGCGGCAAAAACCTGGCCGGGCTTCCTCGGAGCACCCTCAGGAGTACATTGTACTTCCCGTTGTAAACCGGTGTGGCACGAATGGTCCTGCTGCCAACACAGTTTGGAAGATCGTTCCTCCGGTCGTACCCGTGCGCTAAGCCTGCGTTACATGCCAGTTGCTGTTTATACTGCATTATTTTGACCGTGTCTGTCAACATCGATGAGTAACAGAAAAGGAAAGGAGCGCAAATACTTCCCCTCTCCACTTCTGGTGGCACTTCTCACTTTCCTCTAGTCAAATATGAAAGAATGGACAAACAAACTAATGATTGCCAAATGACTGGCAACTTCACAGCATACAAGTTGTAGAGCGAGGGGGAAAGTGAAATTAATGTTAACTTTTAGCTAAATTAATCATACAAAACAAAAAAAAAGTCAAGATATGTTATTTTGCAAAAGGTGTCAGAAGTAAACACAGATATTGCACCACTTTTAAATTCGTCAGCTGAGCATTTACTTAATACAGTGTCTGTGACATGGCGCTCTGTTTGTGCCGGACTCTTAAAATGTGTTCCCCATCTACTTGAACGGTTCACCTGCGGCCACTGCGTCGCATCATACATAATACGTAATAGGATGTCGTGTAGGGGCTTCAAGACAAAGTGGGTTCACATTGCACCATGAATCAATCGATCATTATCATTAGGCTATTCAACAACACTGTCAATTCCATGGCACACTTAATAAATGACAAACTGATTGCATTCAGAATATTAGACGGACTACAGTATCAATTCATCACCAGTAGAAGACAATGGTCGAAACACAGGCAACAACTAAGTGAACTGCTCGGCATTAAATATCAGGGAGGGTTGTTTTTTAAATAACGAAGTCCGCCGCGGCCTTTAACATGGCATGGCACCAGGGAGGAGTCCGAAATACAGCTGAAACTGGGATATGTCTAACATTTAAAAAAAAAAAAGTATGCAAGGTGTGCAAACATCATTCAACCACCAAAATGACGGTATGGGATCAAATATAGCAAGGAATCCTGTTCTTTTCTGTACTTGCAATTGTTAAATAAAGGAAGGTTTGCTCATGGCTCCATGCTCAAATGGCAAACTGCACTGCAGAGTGGAGTCTCTTCATTAGACTCTCGTATTAAAGTCTCTCGCTGACAACGTGGAGGAGGATAAAGATGGAGGAAGAACAACACGAATGAGACTGTCGCGCTCGTTCTAAGCAGTCTGTAGACAGTCTGCCTCGCGCAAGATGAAATACCTAAAGGAGGCTCGACTGAACAACGCAGGTAACGTCGGAGAGAGTACCACGCGACGTGTCAGGCTGGTTTAAACTACAGTAACAACATGGCTGGCCTCCTGTCTGAAGCCATGCTTAAGCTAGGTAGCGCGTTTCTACTCTTGTCGTGGAGATATTCTTAGCGTCCTTTGTGGAAAATTGAAAGAAAAAGAAAAGAAAAGGTAAAGATAATCTCTAGGATAGCACAAACTTCAGTAAAATTTCTTCATCTACCTTACTTTAGTTTCATATGTGTGTCAGAAGTCTGGAAAGTATGACAATGACCATCACTATTTGTTCAATACAGGTTAGGTGCAAAGATGAATTTGAACTTTCCGGGTTTGTTTTTTTTTTTTTTTTAAGAAAGTTTTTTTCCCCCCAAACTTACTAGATATGCCAGTAGCCAAGCTAGATGTTAAATACTTGACAGCAAAATTAATAAATTAATTAATAAATTAACAGACTCTTGATGGCCATGTGATGAGAGACTTCTAAGTTCAGTTACTGATGGCTGACTGAAGGTTCCTACGTTACTAGTCTTGATGTGTGTGTCGCTTTCAATTGCTTACGTATTATGTTTTCCTTTTTTTGACTTTTAAAATGCTTTTAATGTGTATTTTTTTCGACTGTTTTGGCTTAAGATAAAACCACAAATAATTTGCTTGAAGAAAGAAGGGCAGCGTCTGCATATCCAAACGTTCCACCAAGGTCAAAAATCTTTTCTAAAAGCACAAAATTGGCACCGAGTCGTCCTCTCGCATTAACGCGGACTGAGTTGAGGATCGCATCCTCTCACCTCAGGGAGAAAAAAAACCCCACTCAATTACTGACAGATATCACCGAAAGACCCTAAAAGAATTTGCAGGCAGTCCATGCCCTGTAGGAAGGGGTAGTTTTCAGTGAAGCGAAGAAATGACCAGATCAGTAACTATACATATAGAGGAAAAACTACACTTAGCCACAGCTTCAACTGTCCGTTCAAATGCTTTTGCCTCAACATCATTTTAAACCAGTCAGATGCTTTGGGCTCAATCATTTTGTGACATCATTCATACAGCCATCCTGTGGATTTACATCAGTCTCTCAGTAATAATTTTATATGTAAGATACTTTGTTTTTTAAAATGAACACGTGTAGTTTGGTCTTTCAGCTTGCAGCTCAAAACCTCTCCCTGTTTTATAGCATTGCTTCCTCCCAAACCATTAACTATTCCCAAGGGTAATGCAGCAAACCCCACAGCCCCTATTGATGACCAAACCCCAGACCCAAGGAGGAAAAAATGGACAACAGGAGGCCCTCTTCCATTTTCCAAGCAAACGAGATCAATTTTCAAGAGGGTGTTTTTTTCTCTCACGCTTGTAACCCTTCCGTCTTCTAGGACTGGATCTCTACTCAAGCCCTCTAGGAGGAGCTGTCTGTGGACTCAGCAGCCTTGGATGGGGTCTCCTCTGAGGGGGTTTCACTGGAG
This sequence comes from Lampris incognitus, assembly GCF_029633865.1. NCBI lineage: Eukaryota > Metazoa > Chordata > Actinopteri > Lampriformes > Lampridae > Lampris > Lampris incognitus. Next base: position 36,954,740 of record NC_079225.1, on the reverse strand, counting down.
ATCCCTGTATCCCCATTTTCTGGTCCATCACTTATTGACATCTTCTCAAGGGCTACGGGTTAAAAAGACAAAGACAGAGGTTAAGGAATACGTTATCAAATGCTTAGCTCAACAGAGATATGAGAATTAGGAACCACTGCCAATTAGTTGCCTGATCCTGATTGGTCTGAACTGAAACACCAATCCAGTCCTGGACAGAGGGTGTTGCTGCTGGTTCTCAAAAGTCTAATTTATTTAAATTTGTTCACACGTAATTCTTAATCGTGCAATAAACTGGCACTGTGATATGGACTAAACCCAAGATTTCTGCTCAATATAGTTTTTAAGTGACGTAGATTTACTAGCCAAAATGTTGGCTGTCAAAGTTCTCCAGGTTTAGGTAATATATCAGAAAATATTGTGCTACATAGGTTTTACCCTATAAAAACAACCTCACAGGAATTTCCATCAAAAATTCACAAGGCTACATTGTAGCCAATCCCGGTAACTGGCAGCGTGCTGACAATCATGTTCAAGATGGATACATAAAAACAGAAACATGAAGAATGAGACCTACTGGGATGCCATTATGATCGTACCCGAGTAGGGACGCGAGTCATCAACTTCCTCTTGACTTGTTTCATACAGTTTTACATTTTATCATTTGTTCTATAGTATACAATGCCTTTCTTTCCTTTTTTAACACACTGCGATAAACATGCTATCCTCTCTTTTTTGACGTACTAACAGTTTGCATGCTGTCCTTCACCTGAATGCAGCTGATCGCCCCGAGACAAAACACCGGGCCACAGACCCAAGTTTCCAAGCGTGTGCAAAGATTTGAACCCAACCTTTTGTCCATTGTTATGTGCAATATGAGAACTTGGCCTGACAAAATGGATGACCTCTGTGGCCTGGTTAGGAAGACACAAGGGTTATCAGGAATTTGGCCTTATGTCTTTCAGCAGGATTTGGCTCCAGGGGAATATGCCAGACTCTGGTCTTGGCCTGGATGGTCAAATCAGTGCACAGAGACAGGCGGAAAAAGTAGTGGTAAGGGATAAGGACGTGTTGCTCTTTTTGTTAACTCTATGGACCAGAAACGCGAATAACTGTTGGCTGTAGGCTTGTGGTTGTTCTTCACACGCACGCACGCACACACACACCATTGCTATTGGTGTTCACCTTCTGCCCATGACAATCAAGGCTACAGTGGTAGCGTGACATCACCTATTCAACCCTCACGATTAAAGACATGACAACCAATTTCCTTTACAGGGATTTCTGGGGAACTTCAGTCACGTCTCATTCGTTCGGACCCAACTTCACCGAGTACATCAAATGCAAGCAAAAGCAGAACAGGACCACAGACTTGCTGTACTCAAAACAAAGGGTGCATAGTAACACCCTTAATACCCCAACACCACCTCACATAACACAAAACTTCAAATCCTGCCTAAATATAGAGAGAAGGGCATTCAGAACCAGGGAACATGCACAGGGAGAGGACTTGCAACAGACATCCAAGCCCAGTGGTTGACAAGAAGCGAGAGAGAGCAAATAGGTTTGACAGGAGTCTCAGGCCAGCTACTTCCATCCCCCAGCATCACCTTGGACTCTAGTTAGTAGTGGCAAGAAATGTCTTACATTTTCTCATTTAGCAGATGCTTTTATTTCAAAGCAAATAGCAGACAGAGTATACTCATTTATCAACCTGTGGGAATCCCCCACCCCCGTTTTCTTGGCCAATTATCCCGCTCTTCCGAGCCGTCCCGGTCGCTGCTCCACCCCCTCTGCCGATCCCAGCAGGGCTGCAGACTACCACATGCCTCCTCCGATACATGTGGAGTCGCCAGCCGCTTCTTTTCACCTGACAGTGAGGAGTTTCACCAGGGGGACATAGCGCGTGGGAGGATCACGCTATTCCCCTCAGTTCCCCCTCCGCCCCAAACAGGCGCCCCCCCGACCGACCAGAGGAGGTGCTAGTGCAGCGACCAGGACACATACACACATCCGACTTCCCACTCGCAGACACAGCCAATTGTGTCTGTAGGGACGCCCAACCAAGCTGGAGGTAACACGGGGATTCGAACCGCCGAGCCCCGTGTTGGTAGGCAACAGAATAGACCGCTACGCTACCTGGACGCACAGCCGGTGGGAATTTTAAAGAAGTGAACAGTAATTACTGTGATATGATATAATTATATCATAGCCAAGACAGCATTTCATGTCAAGTTTGATTAGTGTACGTACCCTACGGATGATTACAAATTACATTAAAATCGAAGCCATTGACTTTTCTATTTTTTCTACACATTAATTCTTAATTTCTGCCCATTAGCTCTCAATTGATGGTCTGTGTCAAGTGACATTAATGAATCACACGAAATAGGAAATGAACAAAATGGATTGAGCAAACTTAGGGGTCAGCATCAGCTGCAGATATGTTGTATGGTGGCACTGTTACACACTTACTCTGTAGTGAAGCAGAGTTAGCGTGGCTGTTGGAGTTGCTGTGTGCCGCTGCGCTGCCCTCCTCCAGCTCGTCCAGATAGAGACGGTAGCGGTGACCACTCTCATCCTCATATTCCACGTTCTCATCGTCACTGTCGACCTCCGGGGCCACATACACCACCTCAAACTCTATCTCCCCTCTCTGGATGAAAGCACATAGAAAGCTTTTTTTCATGTCCATGTAGCAAACATGCTTTCTGAAAACAAATGTTCTGGATAAGAAACAGGGATGCAGGTTACTCTGCAGACAGGCCTTAATCAAAAGCAATTAAGGCAAAGGCCGTACAAGGAGTGTAAGCAAAAGGGAATTCTCCAGATATGATAAGTGCCAATAGTTGCTGACAGAGAAGAATACCTTGTCAACCTTTTCACCCGGTTCTTTGGCATTTCTGTCAGTTGTAATCTGCTCATCATCAGCATGATTACTGCGTGCATGAGTCTGCCTGTTGTGTGTCTGGACTCTCTTTCCTATCCTCTGCTTTCAGGACTACAGTTCGGGTTGCTTGAAGGCAGTGTGGTGATGTTGGGGGGGGGGGGCAATTCTGTTTGGTACGGCATCCTCTGCTCCTGTTGACCCAGACCTGTCTGGAGATGCCGGATGGGACGATCCTGCTCTGCTCTTTTGTTACCAATACAAGTGTTGTCATTGGGTTTTCAAGTTTATCAAGTTAGTAATACTATATGAAAGCAAGTTTACATTTAGTCTCACGATGAAATGCTTGTTTTGCATTAAGTGCTTTTCTCCACGCGTTTTATTTCTGAACCTGTCACTACATTATGAGGCTGCATGACTATGGCAAAAGTGATTATCCTGATTATTTTGCCAAATTTTCTGTTATCAATCAAGATTGTCTTGGTTTCAAGAAACAATATAACTTTATTGCACAGCTGCAATTTATCATAACATTGAGCCAAACCAATCTTTTTCCCTTTACTCATAGCTATCTTTTTCCAAAACAGCTCTATAGTGGGCTTCTAATCTGTGCACATGTATGTGTATGTGTGTGACCTACTGCAACAGCCTGATGTTCAGCATCTCTGTGGTTGGCGTGTGTGTGTGTGTGTGTGTGTGTGTGTGTGTGTGTGTGTGTGCACGTCATACCTGCTGTGACAGTATGGTGACGGCCTCCTTGTGTTTGGCGTCACGCAGGTTGATGCTGTTGACAGCCAGGATGGCATCTCCCACATGGAGTCCTCCACAGCGCTCGGCGGGCTGGCTGGGATGGATCTCTGAGATCAGGATGGGCACACCGTGTTCCTTACCGCCCTGGATGGAGATTCGTTCAACAAACAAACAGTCAAGATGAGTCAAACGCAGCTTGACTCATCCTCGTAAATCTCAGCCGGCTCACGCCAGATCTGAAAACTCTCAAACCAAATTCACTCATTCAGTCTAGGTTACATTAAAAAAAGATGGAGTCTGAAGACGGCATGTTAGGATAAAAAAGGACAAAAAGTAAACCTGCTAGTGGGCAGGTGAACAGATGCTCACCAAACATGTTTTAATTGAAATCTCTTCAAGATGCAAACTTTTTTTGATATGAGAGGGTTGTAAGTTGGCAATTTTTTGGGGGGGGGGGGGTTGTTCAAATATTCTGAATTCAAGATGGTTGACGAGGGTGGTCCGAGACAGCTGTAATTTATGTTGCAAAGTCTATTGGAAATTAGGAGGTCTTGTGATGCCCCCTGTTGGTTATCTTTGAGACACCCATCTGCTAAATGTTTCCTCAGGTGCACTAATATACCATGCATCCAGTTTATTAAAAAAAAAAAAGTAACACTTTCTATGAAGCTTGCATCTATAACGCCCTATAAGCATCTATAACGCCCTATAAGTGTAGCTATAAGTCATTGTAAGATTCATTATAACCATGTATATGCCCTCATAACCACCTTTATGATACATTATGTCAATTTAAAACGGATTTATGCATTATAAATGTCATCATTAGCCTGTTTATCTGTCAAATGTCATAACGCATCATAGCCAACTTGTTTTGCTTAAGTTTTGTAGAGATACATAATGACACTTAAGTGCTATTTCAGTCTTCAGCCATAACCGTTAGTCACTGTAACACACATTATAGGAAAGTATGGGCATTATAGATCCAATAGATGCTTATAGGATGTTATAGATGCTTATAGGGCATTATAGATGCTTATAGGGCGTTATAGATGTTTATAGGGCGTTACAGATGCAAGCTTCACAGAAAGTGTTACCAAAAAATATAAATATAGACCTATAGTTCAAAGGTTTATTTGTCACATACAAGTACGATGAGCAGTGAAGTGCTCATTAACGTAGCCATTACTTAGCCAATCACTCTCTTAAATTCACGACTTAACAGTGGGGAGGTGTATGTATCTATTTTTCCTTAAACCGGATGTTGATTTTGGTGTCAAAATTAAGCATTAGAAAAAACATATATGTATAAAAGTCTTAATGTTGTGTTTTTGTTGAACCAAGCAATTAAGTGAGAAATGGTTTGCCCAACTTGACCCTTGTCCATCAGGTCCATCCTGCTTGATTCCAGCAAGTTTTGGCCAAAAAGAAGTGATGATGAATTTTTTTTGTTTTAACACATTAATACCATCCTACCCAAGGAAGCTATATATTTGGCACCGGCTTTCTGATTGCATTTTAACGGCAAAGACAAAGCTAATAAATTCACAGTCCTGATGGTAGGAAATTGGACTTTGTACCGTGATAGAGATTCCCAGGCCTTCGTGGTCTTCTTTGGACAACACCACCTTTCTGATAGGACCCACTCCCTGAGTCTTCTTCAACATGTCCGGATCCTAAAAATATTAAGATTGAGACGTAAACAAGCAAGTATAACTTCAAAAGTAGAAAAAGAGTTTACACAAGTTCAAACTGCAAGTCTTGTGTTTTTAGCTCCTATATTTTCCCATGTTTCAATTTTAGGCCACTTTCAAACATACAATGTGTAACATGGCCTAAATTCCTTTTCCAGGACCGCGGCTGGTTTTCCCTGTTCACACATTACAGCTACTGTCTGCAAGACTCGCGGATAGTGTTTGTTCGGAAGTGACATGTCCATTGTCCTCCATCTCGCTCTCCGCTTGTGTAGGATGTCTACAGCAGTTCTAGCTGTAATGTTATCTATTTGTTTAGTTATTGATTTTTTTTTGGCACTCTTTATTTTCCTCATAACTACCATACAACTAACAACTGATTTCATCATCTGCATAGACAAAGTAGGGCTCTTATTTCTATGTCGGTCCATTTTCCAGACATTTTTTAAACATGTTTACTTTTGCTGGTTTACAAATAAACCTCCAGCTGCAGACAAATACCTGCCGTGAGCGAGCTGCCGACACATTCCTTACCCGCTCCCGTGAAAGCATCTTACAGGAGACTGACAGCGCACTCTTACGACTTTTGTTCAAACTAGCATTGGTCAGTATTGTCTCGAGTCGGCGTACTGCAAAAACAACTTCCACAGAATATCGACTCTGGCTTGCGTGGACACAAACACTACATGTAAAACTGACAAAAAAAGTTTACAGGTTGGGCAGCATGAGTGAATGAGATTTTAAATGATTCCCAGTGGTCTACATGTTACTTACAATCTCATATTCTAAATTGATTAGACAGGAGAGAGGTGGGTGGAGCACTCCATAGTGTGCAGGCGAACTTCTGCCTGGCATTTGTTTGTCAGTGAATTACAACCCCTTCTTCCATCCCCATAGTGTGGAAGACCATGTACAGATCTGTTTGCCGAGTGGCATGTAACACGGTTGGCTTTGCTTTTGGTGCTGCAAGTCACTCGACACTCTTGGTTAGGTTAATCGTTCTGAAGATAGACGCGATATGATGGCTGGTACCTGGCTGTCGGGAGAAGCTGGCCAGGGGCAAGTGTACTTTACAAATTACAGAGTCAAAAAAATACTGGTTAATTTCACAGAGGTCCAGGTGTGACATAGAACCTGGAACCAATTCTGACTGACTTGTTTAGTCTGGTCATTTTTCCCCGACACGAGACCAGTGAAATGGGAAGCAGCACCAACAACATGCATTTTCCAATACATGTATTTTACATCATATGGCTCAATCAATTCCAAGGTAGGCAAATATATAATTTAAATATACACTCACTGGCCACTTTATTAGGTACACCTTGCTAGTACCGGGTTGGACCCCCTTTTGCCTTCAGAACTGCCTTAATCCTTCGTGGCATAGATTCAACAAGGTACTGGAAACATTCCTCAGAGAGTTTGGTCCATATTGACATGATAGCATCACGCAGTTGCTGCAGATTTGTCGGCTGCACATCCATGATGCGAATCTCCCGGTCCACCACATCCCAAAGGTGCTCTATTGGATTGAGATCTGGTGACTGTGGAGGCCATTTGAGTACAGTGAACTCATTGTCATGTTCAAGAAACCAGTCTGAGATGATTCGAGCTTTATGACATGGCGCGTTATCCTGCTGGAAGTAGCCATCAGAAGATGGGAACACTGTGGTCATAAAGGGATGGACATGGTCAGCAACAATACTCAGGTAGGCTGTGGCATTGACACGATGCTCAATTGGTACTAAGGGGCCCAAAGTGTGCCAAGAAAATATCCCCCACACCATTACACCACCACCACCAGCCTGAACCGTTGATACAAGGCAGGATGGATCCATGCTTTCATGTTGTTGACGCCAAATTCTGACCCAACCATCCGAATGTCACAGCAGAAACCGAGACTCATCAGACCAGGCAACGTTTTTCCAATCTTCTATTGTCCAATTTTGGTGAGCCTGTGCGAATTGTAGCCTCAGTTTCCTGTTCTTAGCTGACAGGAGTGGCACCCGGTGTGGTCTTCTGCTGCTGTAGCCTATCTGCCTCAAGGCTCGACATGTTGTGCATTCAGAGATGCTCTTCTGCATACCTCGGTTGTAATGAGTGGTTATTTGAGTTACTGTTGCCTTTCTATCAGCTCGAAGCAGTCTGGCCGTTCTCCTCTGACCTCTGGCATCAACAAGGCATTTTCGCCCACAGAACTGCCGCTCACTGGATATTTTCTCTTTTTCGGACCATTTTCTGTAAACCCTAGAGATGGTTGTGCGTGAAAATCCCAGTAGATCAGCAGTTTCTGAAATACTCAGACCAGCCCGTCTGGCACCAACAACCATGCCACGTTCAAAGTCACTTAAATCACCTTTCTTCCCCATTCTGATGCTCGGTTTGAACTGCAGCAAATCGTCTTGACCATGTCTACATGCCTAAATGCATTGAGTTGCTGTGATGTGATTGGCTGATTAGAAATTTGTGTTAACGAGCAGTTGGACAAGTGTGTCTAATAAAGTGGCCGGTGAGTGTATAATAATTTAAAACTGCAATGTGTGACATCTACCTGAATGCTGACCTCTACTGTTTAATAATGTTAACAGCAACAGCAACAACATCAAATCATAGTAGAACCAAATATTGTGCCATTTGGCCCCTCCTCAAGCAAGGAAGATCAGTAAATTCATATAGAGCAGTAGCAGACACCCGGCATATTTGCCACCAGCATGTGTGATGTTTGAAAGTTTTCTGTATCAGTTTGTTGTGGTAACTGCATAGTTAGCCGAGGAATCCAAGAGTGAACCAAAGTCTTTTGGGGCGGATGGTGTCATGGGCCATCAAATAACAGCAAAATAGGTAGCTTGAGGTAGCAATGAGTGAGCATGAATGTCTGAGGCCATTGGAAACCATTTAATCAGTAGCTCCAATACTCACATGCCCCACAGGAGAAGGTAGAGGTTTCTTTGGATCATTACGGCCCCTGCAAGCCCGGATGACTGTCTTGTGGCGGTGAAGGTGAATCTCTGCCTCTAGCTGGTTCCACAGCTTGTCATGGGCAGGCCCTTTCATGTCCCGGCCCAAGAGCTGAATCTGCTGCACTCTGGTAGTAAAACCGACAGACAATCGTGTCATGAATCGAACAAGGAACCATCTGAAATCCGACCTGCTATGCCAAAAACTGACATATTCAGGTACCCCCCCCCCCCAGTTTTATTTGGCATCACCGCTGCAGGAGACTATATATAAAATAGAAGAATATCATATAATACAAAAAAATACACAAAGGGAACTGAGAAAGGGAACAATTAGTCAACACTACACCAAAAAAAAAAAAGTATGAAAGAAGGAAAACACAAAAAGCGGGAAAGATGGAAAAAGGCCTTTCTAGAACAGAGATGGCTCAGTGCCATCTTCATCTGATGGGGTATTTAATATAGTGCTGGGCAATATAGCAATATTATATCGATACGGTGATATAAGACTAGATGTCATCTGGGATTTTGGATATAGTAATACCATGATATGACATAAGTGTTGTCTTTTTCTGGTTTTAAAGGCTGCATTGAAGTAAAAAGATGCAATTTTCTGAACTTATTAGACTGTTCTAGCTGTTTATCATTTGTCTCTACCTGTTTGGACATCATACCCACATTACTAATGAGTGTTTATCAAAAATGTCATTAGGTAAATATTTTCTGAGAGCACCAAAAGTCATCTCTACGATACCGCCAAAATATCGACGTCGAGGCATTCGGTCAAAAATATCGTGATACTCGATTTTGTCCACATTGCCCAGCCCTAGCTTTATACCTTTCCGTTACATTACAGTGCCGCTTCACAATATTCAAACTACTACCTGCCAGCCAGCTCCTTATCCAGGTATTTAGCAGCCAGCCTGGCCCCGTACACCTCCGCCTGCAGTACTGCAATGTGCCTACGGAGGGCCTCGTTCTCCTTCTTGTGCAAACGCACCTCCGCTTCCAGCTTCACCTCCTTGATCTTTTCCTTCTTACTGGCCTCCAACTCCCGCTCCTAAGACACACACACACACACACACACACACACACACACAGAACCATGGATGCACACCCACACCAAAGAGACATAATAAGAGACATGGCTATATCAATCCTCGTTCACCTCGTGTTTCTGAAGAGCTGGAATGTTAGGTGCTAAAGGAAGTAGAGAACGAGAGAGAGAGAGAGAGAGAGAGAGCGAGAGAGAGAGAGAGAGAGAGAGAGAGAGAGAGAGAGAGAGAGAGAGAGAGAGAGAGAGAGAGAGAGAGAGAGAGAGAGAGAGAGAGAGAGAGAGAGAGAGAGAGAGAGAGAGAGAGAGAGAAAGAGAGAGAGGGGAAGAAGAAAGAGGGGGAGAAGAGAGAAAGAGAGCGAAGGGGAGAAAAGCGAGAGAGAGAGAGAGAGAGAGAGAGAGAGAGAGAAGTAGAAGAGAGGGAGCGAGAGAGAAAAAAGGAGAAGAGAGAGGGAGAAGAGTGACAGAGAGAGAAGTAGAAGAGAGAGGGAGAGAGAGGAGAGAAGGGGGAGAAGAGCAACAGCGAGAGAGAGTAGAAGAGAGGGAGAGAGAAAAAAGAGGGAGAGGGAGAAGAGAGAAAGAGGGGGAGAAGAGCGACAGAGAGAGAGAAGTAGAAGAGAGAATAAATCAAGACAAACAAGGAAGAATGATTTGGGAGTGCTAAAGATGAAAAATAATAAATAATAATAACATGTGGCATGTGGGGCCAAACCGCTTTGAACTGAACACCCGAGTGTGTTTCTCTCTGAAAGCTTTGCAGGTCAGAAAGCATTGCCATGTTAAGCTTTACATTTCTAAATACTTCGAATATGACCGAGCTCTCTCAGTCGTGAATGGTTAGCATTTGAAAGTAACCAGCCCAAACACACAGACGCGCAAGCAGGGCATATACTAACACATCTGAAATGCACTAAAGCGCGCACAAATGCACACGGACACACCACAAACGCACTGACTTACCATCTCATCCACTGTCGATACAGGCTTTTGGTAAGAAGCAGAAGGGAGGAAAGAGAGAGGGAGCCACAGATTAGATCACAAATCAAAGATTAGAAAGAGGAATTCAAATACGGGGTCAGCAGAGACAGCGTGCAGGTAATTCATGAAACATGCACAGAGAACTGGAGATATCCACCTTATTCCCGTGATACCTCGCGTGAATTATGGGCCCGACTTCTGCTTTGTTACACCACTGAACCGCAACCGGCCTTTGTGAGTGATGGCAAAAATAAATCGATAAGTGGGAACAAAGCCCGTCAACCCTGAAACGCGACAATGTTGTCATACCGCCGCCTTCTATAGCTGATGGAGGATGATATGAAAAGGCAGCCTTGGATGACATACGGTAGTAATGTATCTAGCTACTTTATCGAGTCTGTTGTGACAGGCAGCGAGATGATGAAAAAACGCTCCGAGGTGTATCAGTATCTCCACAAAGCAACAACGTTGGGCGCATTTTGTTAAAAGGAGGTGGGAAACAACCGTGTTTAGTTGAAAGCCGATATTGAACAAAGTCAGAGCCATGTAATTCCACATCAACAGGCCTGGGTTTTGTTTTCCACTTCAGGAGAAATACAAACGGCCAGGTGCTCCTGTGTAGCAGGACCAGGGTGGTCTTGCAGCTGCGGTACTGTGGACGGTAAGTAGCATCCCCCCCCCAATTACCCCACTCTTCCGAGCCGTCCCGTTCACCGCTCCACTGCCTCTGCTGATCCGGGGGGGGGGGGGGGGGGGGCTGCAGACTACCACATGCCTCCGCCGATACATGTGGAGTCACCAGCCGCTTCTTTCCACCTGACAGTGAGAAGTTTCACCAGGGGGACGTAGCGCGTGGGAGGATCACGCTATTCCCCCCCAGTTCCCCCTCCCCTCCCCTCCGAACAGGTGCCCCGACCGACCAGAGGAGGCGCTAGTGCAGCGACCAGGACACATACCCACACCCGGCTTCTCACCCACACACATGCCTATTTGTGTCTGTAAGGACGCTCGACCAAGCCGGAGGTAACGAGGATTCGAACTGGCGATCCCCGTGTTGGTAAGCAACGGAATAGACCGCTACGCTACCCGGACGCCCCACCCTACATGGTTCTTCTGACACTGTTGCCGTTTGTCAGTGCTATTTGTAAATCACAGTTGCAGCTGCTGATTGTAATGTATTACTGACGGAGTAAGACGGGGGAATCATGCACTGATGTTCAGAGGAAGTGGAATGCAGGCACAAGAAAGAATGTAGAGCAGAAGAAGATGAAACACATCAGTTTCGAGCGTCGCAAACCTGACCACATTTATTCAGCTTCCTCAACATCAATGTCAGATCATGTAAGCATTGTTGCACATTTAGCTTAGCCTGGTTATTAGTACAGCTGCGAGCGGTACAACATGCACCTGAGCTCCATAATGCTATTTCAGGCAACGCTAATGACACAGAAAGAAATATTATTTCCCTAAAAAGCAATACATATATCCATCCATCCATCCATTATCCACACCGCTTATTCTGCTCTCAGGGTCACAGGGATGCTGGAGCCTATCCCAGCAGTCATTGGGCGGCAGGCAGGGAGACACCCCGGACAGGCCGCCAGACCATCACAGGGAAAGCAATATATGTAACACTATATGTTAGACGCATTTGAACGGACCATCGTAGGTGGCTAGCCACTCGGAAGAGGTTGCTGCCACTTACGGCTACTTCCGCTGCTTCACCGGAAGTTACAACCAGAATCGTTTCTACAGTAGCACCCCAGGAATAAGGTGGATAGACATTGTAGGGAAACAAGTGCATTAGCACTGAATATCAATGAGAAAGCAGTAGTGTGGGCCTGCAAGAAACTTCCAAGTAAATATGATTTATAGTATAAACTTATTGACCGTTGAAGTTGAAGTCGCATTTTTAAATTTTGGAATACAATTTGCAGAAAAAACTGCACAGACACACACGAGAGAGAGAAAGTGTTTTTCGTTCCTGTATTCTTTGGTGGTATGAGTTGTGAGTCTGCCAGCCATGTGCAGAGCTAAACCAACCTGACATTAGAGAAGGATGTGGTCAGCATGTGCCTGTGTGTGCATGTGTCCACCCCTCCCTGACCTACCAGTCTGTCTTTGATGGAGTCCGAGTCTTCGGCCTGGCCCTGCTTGGCATGCAGTTGCAGCTGGAGGGCGTGAAGCTGCAGCAGCTGGTCGTGGACTTCCCTCTCCACCACGGCCCGCTCTGCCTGCACGTCTGTCAGCTCCGAACGGAGGTCCACCAACTGGGCCTGGGGGTGGAGGGTTGTAAATGGAACAAGGTACGGTTAGAACATGGGATGTTGTATCTGGGGGGGAGGTTGGTGGGGATTTGTAGCTAAGGTGCGGGGGAATTAGAATAAAGAGGACGGCATTATGATGACTGATCACTTGTTTTATAAAATACAATATGACTTTTATGTTACAGCTGAGCAATATATCAATAGAGTGTCTGTATCATGATATGACACTAGATATTGTCTGGGATTTCCGTTATCATAACATCTTGATATAACTTAAATGTTTTCATTCCTTGATCTTAAAAGCTAAATAACAGTAAAGAGATGCAATTTTCTGAACTTATAATGGACAATGGACACCTTTACCTGCTTGGTCATCATATCCTCATTTCCAATGACCATTTTGAAAAACCTTTTCGTGTGATCTTGTGAAAGCACCAACAGTCATCCCCAAAATAGTCACATTGTTGACATCGAGGTCAAAATTGCGATATTTGATTTCGTCAGTATCACCCCTGCCCTGTTTAATGTGGGCTATTCCTTTTCTGTAACCCTTCAAGGGTATTGTATTCACTCGTTTAAAAAAAAAATCTCTTTCTTGCACTTTTACTTTAGCACTGGTTTTGCTCTTAGATGCTTTTTTAGATACACTTATGACCTCTGATGACAAGTAGATCTCCTGATTTCCTACGTTATATGCACTTATTGTAAGTCGCTTTGGATAAAAGCGTCGGCTAAATGACTGTAATGGACTGCATTTATACAGCTCTTTTCTATTCTACCGACTACTCAAAGTGCTTTACAGTGTATGCCTCACACCCACCCATTCACACACACTGATGGCGGAGGCTGCCATGCAAGGTGCCAACCTGCACATCAGGAGCAGTTAAGGGTTCAGTGTCTTGCTCAGGGACACTTCGACAAGCTCTCTGCAAGAGCCGGGGATTGAGCCAGCGACCTTCTGATTACTAGACGACCCGCTCTACCTCCTGAGCCATGCCGCCCGGGATGTTGGATGTTGCATTATTTATGACTGTCTTTATCTGCCATCAACACATTAACAAGTAGTGACCAGCTTCATCTTCTCTTAAGTCTTTTAATCAATTTTCTAGCATATTAGAGCTATTTTAACCATTTTTATGGTACTTGGAACACCGTCAGTGATGTTTCCAGACACAATGTATAGCATGACAGCAAGTCCTGCCCTTTATAGGGAGATCACATCTATGCAATCTCAAAAAAGTGTGAAAAAAAATCAACAGATTTGTTTGATAGTCTACCATCTAAAAACCAATTTTCAGTGACTTTTTTTTTTTTTGCTGCCGCAACTTACCATTATCATCCCCGCTGACACACAAGTCACTATGAAAAAATTTGATTTTTAGTTAACTTGTGCTCGTAATTTCGGCTTTCTCAAGTGAAATCAGGTTGCTAGTTATGAAGACGTTTTCACCATCTACAGTAATATAATCTTCATTAACACTTAAGAGGCTGCTTATTTTTAAAATGATGACCCGTTAAAAAATGCATGGGTCACTTTGTCCGAGAGGGATCTGAAATGGCACAGTAAAATTAATCTGGAGTCATAGAAATGAACCAGAAATACCCTATAGGAAATGATTCACTCCCCGATGATTTTGAACCACTTTGATGCAATCTATCATGGCTAATCACAGAGCACTGTTCCAAGTGCAGCAACACAGGCCATTGGCCTACATCATAGGTTAATATACCAAACCGGTAGGCTAATCTGCTGCAATAAATTCACCTTTTTTTCCTTTTATTTTTTTGGATTTTTCCCCATTTTTCTCTCCAATTGTACCCGGCCAATTACCCCACTCTTCCAAGCTGTCCCGGTCGCTGCTCCACCCCCTCTGCCGATCTGGGGAGGGCTGCAGACTACCACATGCCTCCTCCAATACATGCGGAGTCGCCAGCCACCCCTATTCACCTGACAGTGAGGCGTTTCGCCAGGGGGACGTAGCGCGTGGGAGGATCACGCTATTCGCCCCAGTTCCCCCTCCTCCCCGAACAGGCGCCCAGATTGAACAGAGGACACATACCCACATCCGGCTACCCACGGCCAATTGTGTCTGTAAGGACGCCTGACTAAGCCGGCGGTAACACGGGGATTCAAACTGCTGATCCCCATGTTGGTAGGCAACGGAATAGACCGCTATGCTATCCAGAAGCCTAAATTCACTATTTTTAACAGATTATCTTGCTTACCATTGCTGTCTCTTTTTTCTTTTTTTACGCAGGATGCTTTTTGAATGTCTGCATTAAAGATAACGGCATTAGCCTAGACAGAGCAGTGTTTTTGCTTGTTACGGTCTGATTATTCCTTCATCATCTATGGTCAATTGCAATAAAGCAGGTGATAGATTCCAGATATTGATTACAGTAAATGTGGAAATAACAGCAAGTAGGGTTGATGGGAAAAATCAATAAGTCTACTTTGTGGAGTTGAGTGCTAATGCCCACCGAATGAGGCAACACCTCTACGTGTTCCTGTGTGTCACATCACTGTTGCCCAAATTAACTTGTAGGATATAATACACCAAAGAGATTGCATGCATGTGGAAAAAAAAGGTGATAAGGTGTCGAAATTAAAAACTCTTTCAATTGTACAATGGTGTTACCATGAGATTGAAAATAGAAATTGAAAACATGCTAGATAAGAGACTAATTAAAGCTGGGTCCACACTAAAGGCTTAAACTTTTAAAATCCTAAAAATTGTTAAAATGCAGATTATCACACACATAAGGTAAAGTTTCAGTGTTTGATTTCTACACAGCAAATGTAATCAGATGACATAACTGAGATTATCCTACCGGCTTCTGGCACACCACACGTCAAGTCTGTTGGAACTTGAAAGCAATCGAAACAACTTCCTTTTTCTTACCGTTTGATACAGGCGTGTGTGTGTTTGTGTGTGTGTCTGTGTGTGTGTGTGTGTGTACTTGTGCTCACTCTACTGCCTGTCTAGAACACTTGATATGCTAATTTATACAACACGAGGAGGGCGTCCATATTTGCACTTCGTGGATATTCATTGTTGATTGTGAACTTTTGGTAGAATTATCAGAGAACATGCCTGAAATTGGACATTTCATGTTATTATTCAATGAATAGTATTCTTTACTTAGTATTTTAGTATTTCAGTTTGCCTATATTAACTGTTTAGTTAAAAAAAACTTTTTTGTGTTCACATTTTTGTTAACCCTCTTCATTTTCTAGAAAAGAGACGGACTATTTACTGACTGCAAAACAGAGATAAGAATCTGTCTTAAAGAACAGTTTTATGAACTGTTACACAAGTGATATAAATACGGATAAAAACTTTACAAATCATCCACTCAGAAAACAAACAATGGCACATATCCTGACAAACGACTATCCATTCAGCTCATTCTTGAGCAACAAAGTGCAAGCATTGCCTAGCATGAGCTGTCTTGGTTTATAAAAAGGCAATTTGAGCCTCCATCAAACCTCTGCTTTGGACCACCTGAGAGAGCTCCAGACTCTTAATCTGGGAACATCAGAACTGTGTCATCTATCAACACGCAGCTGCATAACTTGCTGATGTGGCTAGCACACTGGGCTAACCTGTATTCAGAATTGAGACAGTACTACCTTCTGATAAACCCTGCGGGCCGACCACACCCACCAGATTCACATCCTCAGTTCCACCACAATGACATGCTACTTAACAATGGCAAACGGGACGAAAGATAAATAAGTTCAAGCCACTCAAATAAAGATACCTAGAAAACTACATGGTTTTGTTATATCTATAACGGTCCTTCCTTATAACCTATACACATTTCTGAGCATTTCCTTACCAATAGGCTTGGCCTCACAACAGGGCTGGGGAATAATTCAATATTATCATTTAATCAGGAGGAAACTGGGGTATTTTCATATCATGATGATACACAACTTTCTTGTTTAAATTAACGACATCAAGGATCTATCGCCCCTAAAATGTCATGTAAAATTAGGTATGAAGTATTTGAGGGAGTATTATCTGAAACCCAAGTTGGGTTGGACATTATCCATTACATTACAAAACAGTTTCAATGCGACGGGCCTCAGGTGGATCCTGGAACATGGTAGTTTTCCATATGTGTGGAGCTACCGTGATACAGATACTGTGTGATTATTGTGATATTTCCCATATCGTCCAGCACCACCTCAGCTTCGCTAACCCTCTTTATTCAGGCTATGTCCAGCAACATCACTAACCGTGGACATCCGGCTGCTTTGATTGTGTCAGGATGACAACTGTAGAAAAAAAGAGAAAAAGAAACCACACTCTCTCCATCATAGTCAAATAAGACAACGGCTTCCTTGCTTCCTTAAACTAAAGCTTACCTAGTCAAAGTTGAATAATGGCAGCACACTAGTTTTGCCTATCCTCAAAACAAAATCAATTATTTATCCGACAGCCCGTCTGCAAAGCAGGTTCGATTAATGGAGTAGCGCCCATCCCGTACCTACAGACGCGCACTGCGGGCAGTATTGCGCTCAACGAGCCCCTAACTTGAGAAGAGGTGGACAAATCCGTGGCGACTTCTCACATATATACTGAACCGACGAAAAGGGGGAGGGGCTTACAGCTGTCGTCTCGTTGACCGGTCGTACTTGTAACTGAACTGATGAAAAGGGGGAGGGGCTTACAGCTGTCGTCTCGTTGACCGGTCGTACTTGTAACTGAACTGATGAAAAGGGGGAGGGGCTTACAGCTGTCGTCTCGTTGACCGGTCGTACTTGTAACTGAACCGATGAAAAGGGGGAGGGGCTTACAGCTGTCGTCTCGTTGACCGGTCGTACTTGTAACGAAACCGACAGCGTAACGTCAACAGGCTTGCTTGCTGTTGTTACGGGCAGCAGGACGGGGCAGGCGACAGAGCAGCGACAGTTGTCATACGCTGTGTAATTAACCTTTCGATCGCATCGCTTCAAAAGCGGCGACATTTAACCCGGGCGTCATTATCCGAGACTCGTGATTTAGTCCAGTTAGCAACAAAAAAAAAGGTTTGGAGAGAGAGATTAACCGAATTCATGATTCACAAAGGGGTGGGTGGGTGGCGGGCTGACCGCCATCCATTCAGTCCGCGATGGCTGGAAATAGAAACGCGTTAAACCAGCACTAAACCGAGAGTGTGGTGGTGGTGGTGGTGGTGGTGTGTGGGGGGTTTCACCTCCAGTTTGTGGTTGAGCTGGAAAACTGTCTGGGCTTTGTGGCAGAGTTGAGCGAAACAGGAACTCAGGCTCGTCATCTTCTGCCGACCCTCGTAGGTGATGTCGGCTTGGTCGGGGTCGATCTCGCCCAGCAGCAGATCCACGTCCACGAACGCCTTGTCGAACTCTTTCTCCAGCACCTCCAGCCAGCGGAACATGGACATGCCGGGCCCCGGGCTGACGAGAGCCGTGTCCTGGGCCGACGGCGAGCCGCAGCCGACCGAGGCGGACATTTCTGCGGTGAGTTAGCTGAGATCCGAGCCTAGCTAACCTTAGCGGTGGCCCTACACGGAGCCTCTGAAAACGGAACGAGAAAGGGGGGCTGCGGTTGGTCCGTCAGCCGCGTGGGAAACGGTCAGAGCGGGGACGCGGATCGCATCCGAATAAATCAAATTTTTTAGGGAAAATCGGACAATAATTTCCCCCCCCTTCTCCGCACAGACCCTTCCTTCCCTACCAGGAAATTCCGAAATCGGATACGATCGCACAAGTTGCGAATCGACTACAACGGTCTGCCACACAGCAGAGGAAAAGCAATCGATAGCAGAGCGGATAGCCTGTTAAGTGGTGATGTTCTGATACGGCGTTGGGTCCTGAATTCATCCATTCATTCATTCATCCATTCATTAGCCAAACCGCTTATCCTGCCCTCAGGGTAGCGGGGATGCTGGAGCCTAGCCCAGCAGCCACTGGGCTGCCGCAGCAAAATGCAGAAAATAACTGATTTCTAACAGAGAAACTTGCTCAGATGTCAGTCCACACATGAAAACATCCTTCACGCATTACTGTAAAGTCCTCTCTGTTCAGGGTTGCTTAACAACATAACATAGGGTGTCTTACAGACACGTTTCCCCCAAACAGCAACAGAGACACGAAAACATACTTAAAACATCACTCAAATGTCCTTTCTGCTCAGGTTTGCTAAACAACATGGTGCCTAATGAGAAGTCACAAAATGAAATAGCTTGTTGACAAATACATGCATGCATGAATACTACTCCAAAACATTTTCAGATTTCTCTTTTATATATATTTGTGGTATTCATATATTTGCAGTGCCGTTTTAGTTTATTTGCGTGTGTATTATTACGAATACACGTTTGCCGTAATTATGAACATGATTAAGATGAAATAATTTTTAGACAGAATTTCAAAGGCACTTCCTTTTTCTTGGTTAACAATAGCCAAAAGCAAATTGTATCAAAAATACATATACGTGCGCAAAATCCATCTCATAAAAATTCAAGTTCACTCAAATTGCAACTGTGTCTTAGAAGGTGAAAAGTGAATGAAATAAGAACCCTCTGAATGACTTTGCTCTTGTTTGGTTTCCCTGAGGTGATTACTTACATAATGCAATGCAGGATGTTATTGAATTAAACTGTTCTTGATCTGCAGACTTACCAATCATAGGGACATAATGGAGCCAGAGCATTTATTACAGTTTGGCCTGAGTTTGGAAGATTTTGGGGATATAAATTAACTTACTCAGTTGAGGGCAACCAACAAAAAGGCACAACATGCAAATGAATATAAAGATATATGCAAATATAGCCCTAAATGTTTTCTTGTTGCCATTCATGATTACATAAGAGCACTCTCTCATTTGTGGATCATATGATATTTGTTTTAAGGACTGTTATGAACTTCTAGATACTTGTGCATTATTCTTTTAAGATGAATTTCTACAGTTTGTAAAAAGTATTTGGGAATTTTTCAATAGGCTACATTGTACAACTTGTCCATGGTTGATATCAGGTGAAGAATATTCTGCTCTGATTCCCTAAATCTAATCCTGATGGAATACTCGTTTTATTAAAGGGACAAACACTCCACTCAGTGTAGCATGGTGCTTCTAGCACCCACTCTCAAATAAATAACTCTTCTATTACATACAACATGTGTTTCATTTCCAATGAGGGTCATTAAAGTGAATCATAATGTAACGTAATTTAAACTAATGTAACTCAAGTCAGTTTTATTTGTATAGCCCAATATCACAAATTACAAATGTGTTCTACTATAATAGCAATAAGAAACGTCTAACAGGAAAGTTACACCAACAACTGTCTTTCATAAGTCCCTGTGTTGTTTTCAAAATGTAAACTGGATGAGATTTCTGACAAGCATAGCTTTCCTTCTTCAGAATGTGGCAGAATTTGCATTATATAAATTTATACAACAGATGTTTTTATACATATTCTTTTCTTTTCTTTACTGCACCACAAAGCGACATCGCTAACCGCTCGTCTAAAGGGTCAGACCCGTTACCTAGGGGCTAACGTGTCTTATTAGTAGTTTACAGTCGTGTCGCGTTTTGTTATTCCCGCGCTCCGAAGAGACTTCTGAGGATCTGCACACTTCCGGATCCCACCGCTGCCACCAATGTAACCGGTTATTTTCTTGCCTGGTGCGGGATTCGATACGAGGTGAACTGCACCACAAAGCGACATCACTAACTCGTTAGCTAGGGGCTAACGTGTCTTATTAGTAGTTTACTTACATACACACACACACACACACACACACACACACACACACACACACACACACACACACACACACACACACACACACACACACACACACACACACACACACACACACACACACACATATACACTACCGTTCAAAAGTTTGGGATCACCCAAACAATTTCGTGTTTTCCATGAAAAGTCACACTTATTCACCACCATATGTTGTGAAATGAATAGAAAATAGAGTCAAGACATTGACAAGGTTAGAAATAATGATTTGTATTTGAAATAAGATTTTTTTTACATCAAACTTTGCTTTCGTCAAAGAATCCTCCATTTGCAGCAATTACAGCATTGCAGACCTTTGGCATTCTAGCTGTTAATTTGTTGAGGTAATCTGGAGAAATTGCACCCCACGCTTCCAGAAGCAGCTCCCACAAGTTGGATTGGTTGGATGGGCACTTCTTTGAGCAGATTGAGTTTCTGGAGCATCACATTTGTGGGGTCAATTAAACGCTCAAAATGGCCAGAAAAAGAGAACTTTCATCTGAAACTCGACAGTCTATTCTTGTTCTTAGAAATGAAGGCTATTCCATGCGAGAAATTGCTAAGAAATTGAAGATTTCCTACACCGGTGTGTACTACTCCCTTCAGAGGACAGCACAAACAGGCTCTAACAGGTACTATTTAATGAAGATGCCAGTTGGGGACCTGTGAGGCGTCTGTTTCTCAAACTAGAGACTCTAATGTACTTATCTTCTTGCTCAGTTGTGCAACGCGGCCTCCCACTTCTTTTTCTACTCTGGTTAGAGCCTGTTTGTGCTGTCCTCTGAAGGGAGTAGTACACACCGGTGTAGGAAATCTTCAATTTCTTAGCAATTTCTCGCATGGAATAGCCTTCATTTCTAAGAACAAGAATAGACTGTCGAGTTTCAGATGAAAGTTCTCTTTTTCTGGCCATTTTGAGCGTTTAATTGACCCCACAAATGTGATGCTCCAGAAACTCAATCTGCTCAAAGAAGTGCCCATCCAACCAATCCAACTTGTGGGAGCTGCTTCTGGAAGCGTGGGGTGCAATTTCTCCAGATTACCTCAACAAATTAATAGCTAGAATGCCAAAGGTCTGCAATGCTGTAATTGCTGCAAATGGAGGATTCTTTGACGAAAGCAAAGTTTGATGTAAAAAAAATCTTATTTCAAATACAAATCATTATTTCTAACCTTGTCAATGTCTTGACTCTATTTTCTATTCATTTCACAACATACGGTGGTGAATAAGTGTGACTTTTCATGGAAAACACAAAATTGTTTGGGTGATCCCAAACTTTTGAACGGTAGTGTATATATATATATATATATATATATATATATATATATATATATATATATATATATATATATACCATTCGTAATTTTATATAGTTTAGAAATACCATAGTATTAGCGAAATATACCAGTATCAGAAAGAATCAATCAAAACATTACCTATAGTTTTGTACATTAAAATGCAACATAATGCCAAAGTGCACAGACAAAAAGTAGGCAATGATAAAAAAAAACCAGATAGAACGGACACATAAGAATTAAAAAAATAAAAAATACAACTAAAAAAGTTAAACGTGAACAAGTAATAAAATTGAGTATTAGTATTATTATATCATTAATATAGTAGACTATTAGTAATAGTATGTTATTAGTAAATTAACAGTATGATATATTTCTATAATATCTTATCATAAAATTGTGCTGGCAAGAGTGTATCTGTATTATTTCTTGGCATGTTTTGTTTATCTGCTTCAAACTGGCTGCAACGTGCGAAAATCATTGATCGTTTTATCATACCGTTCACCTGTGGAGGGCGACAAAGCGTCGAAGAGAAATTGACGTCACTACACGCCTTGTCCAATCAGCGAACTACGTGTATCTCCTATCGGGTTCGGAGGGTAAAGGTCGCGGGGTAGGAGGGAACGAAGATGGCACCCGGCGGAGTGAGGTGTTGGCAGCGCAGATAAATGACTCGCATTGAATTAAATGGCCGGGTATTCGCTGTAAGATCATAACGCAACTGGAATGTGACTACGGCCATTTCTTTCCGCTACCCTTCCAGATTCTTAGCGACGCGGAGGGGAGGGGTGGAGGGTGAGTAAGGGGGCCACACGGACAGTAAATGGCGCTGATCTACGAGCTGGTGTGGCGGGTCTTGCATGTCCTCCTCCACATCCAGAGAGCGCTCATCCTCTGGCTCCGGATATGCCTACGGACCTGTAAAGGGCGGCTCCTGCGACGGGCAGTGGCCGCCCTGCTCATGCCCATAGCGCTCGCAGGGTTCCCGGAGTACCACAAGAAGCTCGCCCCTGCGACCGGCAAACGCACCGGCGGCCGCCACTTTCGGTGGTGCGCCGACGGCAAGTCTCTGGAGAAGGTGCCCCTGCACGTCGGCTTGTTGATAGCCGAGGAGGAACCGAGCTACACGGACGTCGCCAACCTCGTGGTCTGGTGCATGGCCGTTGGGATATCTTATGTCAGCGTATATGACAATCGTGGTATATATCATTTAGATTTATTTTTAATTTTTTTTTAGCGTACTCTTACTACATTTACAGTGAATCTCTTGACTCTGGGACAACGCTCGTTGATGAAAGTAAAGTCAACCGATAGCCCAAATCCTCATGTTCAAGCGTGCGAGGATCATCGTACTGTAGTAGTTTTAATCCAGATTATGATTGTCACCCTTTGCCATAGTTTAGCTCTTTCGCCCCAGCCAATGGCCGACCTTCCTTTCAGGGCTACGTAGGGGCATGTGATGTTGTTGGCCACATCATGCACCCTGACCGTTCACGGGCTAATTCCTTAAGGTTTCCTTAAGGTTTATTGCCAAATGATGACTCGCATGAAGCTCAAATTTCGCCTGCTGTCAAACGAATTTGGAGGGTTTCACATACATTTCATAATAGAAAAGTTTAAAAAAAATCAAATTGGAAAATTCTTTTCAGTGGCTGTGCGTTGGCATTGTATCAAGTCTTTATTTGCTTATTCTTGATTACTGGTTGGTTAATAGTTCTCAGTATGTTGCTGCAGTGCAAACTGGTGGGAAGTTGATATTCTCCATTGTCTTAAAACAGAAAACAACCTTTGCAGTGATGTGTTTTAGACTGTCCAAGCTACTGATTTTGACATTGGCTTCATCAGTAGCGTCATTGTTGCACTATTATAAAGACATCATTTTCATAACCCTTTCATCAATTTTCATGCAACGCTTTAGTGATGCCTTCTTTAGTGCTGGAAAGGTTAAATCAGATATGTGATATTCTGTGTGACTCTGTAGCCATTAATGTGCATATGATATGTTTATTTTCCAGTCCCTTGGGGAAAATGGCCCTTATATGCTGGTTTAGTTGGTGGAGGAGGTTGTGGAACTGTTAAAGTTGGTAATACTTGGCTTACAAGCTAAAATAGCTTAATTTAGGCAGTTGCAGAGTTGTGATCTCTGAAAAGTTGTCACCCACCGACCCCACATTTTGTAGAGTCATCGTTAGAATGAAGTAAATCCCCCTCAGTGACTAAAATAACTAGTAAGTAATAATCTAGTAAATGGCCTAATTAAGCTAATGACTTCTGTTGCAGGTACTAAGTTACTTAAAATGAATAAAGCCTGCTTAAAATGAAACCAGAGGAAGGGGGTGTTGGTAACAGGAAAATACTTGTTGAAATGATCAGAGTGCACCATATATGGAGAAGTGTACAAACCAGATCATGTGATTTAACATCCAGGCTGTGAGCATGAGTTGGAGGGAAATCAGAGATGCATCACCGACTTAAAAAATGTGTATTTAAGACTCATTCAGAATGGATCATAATTTCATCGGGATGTCCAGGGATTGCAGAGTTTGCCTGTGATTATGATTCCATTCAAATCAGCCATGTATCTCATTTTCAATGTTTGAATAGCAGCACAAGTTATCCACTATATTTCACTGAAGATGGAGGTGCTCTATTTATTCTGTCCTAATGCAATTGGTGCTATTGTCTATGATGTATATCAACACGAGATTTTCATTTAAAGATGGGCTGTAATTTTACTAGTTTAAATCCCTCTTTTAAGGTCACTTGTTCTCAGTATACACCTATACATAAACAACTGAAATGAAATCGTTATACACTTGAGTTAAAGGTTTTCCTGGGTACGTTAAGCCCCCAGATCCATAAATGAAAATATCAGCCTGAGGACAAAGGCTGACTTCTTACCATTTGACTAACTCACAATGAGCGGTTGTACCAATTTCAGTCAAGTCATTTCCTGTTTTCTTAGCATATGAGTTGTCAGGCTAAAATTATGTGTTTGTTGTGCTTTTTTTATTCATTCCATCGCCAGGAGTTTTTCAGAAGAACAACGCCATTCTTCTAGAGGCTATTGTAAGGCGACAGCAGGAAGTGCTTGGTCCAGACGGTTCGAAATACAACATGGAGTTCACCAGCAATGGGAATGACAAGCACCAATACCAAGGTAATGACCCTTCATATTTTTTCTGATGGAGCCTGCCTGTCTTTTGACAAATTTACACATAGATAAGAGGCACAGCCATGATGTAACTGATGAAGAGCACGTTTCATATAGTGTCTGTTGAAGCCAAAGGAATCCTATGAAAATGACATGGTGGGGAGTGAGGTAATGGTGTAAGATATAGGCCCAAAGCTGTGATGCAGAAGATTATTTTAAGAGGCTTTGTAAGCTTATAGCTAATGTTGGCATTAGATTCTTGCCATCTTGCAATTCTGTCTGTCCTATCTCAAATTATTTTTAAAATGCTTTGGGTGAAATCATCCATCCTTCGGACTTTTTCCTTCTGTTCCCAGTCTGGTGCAACATTAGAATATACGGTGTGGTAAGCTGGTGCTCACAATTTCTCTAGAGATAGATTGAAGTTCTTTTTATTTACAAGGAGCTTCAACTTGCAAACATTTGTATAATTCATACTTGTACACATCAGTGATCCCATCTCCTGGCTTGTCAAAGTAGGAAAACATAAAAAGAGAAGTGACATTTGTTATTCTCAAGGACGACGTATTGCATTTCTTTGTCTTGTGTTGTCATCACTCATTTGCTGCACAGGAAACCCTTTTACCCATTAGAAGAGTTCCGAATGGAGTCCTGTTCGCAGAATAAAGGGAAATTTGGCTAGCAACGGGATCTTATGTATGTGTTTTACCAATAAGATATCAGCAGCCTCAAATGTAGGCCTCGGGTTTGGTAAATACATTTTCCTGTTGAGTATTTTGACAAGATTTGAGTTCCCTACTGTGGCAACACCCTGTCTTTAGTGCAGTTTTCCCAATATCTTCTGAGTCGTAGCTGCCAGTTGTTCAGTTAGACCTGGAGACCTGGTTTCTATGGAAGAAGATAAACTAGAACAAGACTAGATCAAAACCTAGTATGTGGCTGGATCGTGTATGGTCAATGTTTGAAATTGTGGTCAGTTTGTGACAGGGATAGTCAGCGGTAGTGTCTATAAAGCGAATTCCTGGATATTAAATGTTCATCCGCAATCTCTCCTAGTGGTCCCAGTAATATTTAACAAGTGTGCTGAAGTTGCATATCACATGACATGGTTGAGCTACATTTGAGTAAAAAAAAAAAGAAGTTACAAATGCGGTTGCAAGAACAATATCTTCCAGTCATCTTGGGGTGTTTGATTTGAAAGAGAACTTAATTTAATTGTAATTATAGCTATTCTAATTATCTGTTAATTCCCCCTCTTCTTGCATCTGTTTCTATCTGCAGATGTCTCTTGTTTTTCTAAGACTCAGTCTGTATTGACTGTTTTGTTAGAGGGGTTGTTATTTGGGGTGCTTTATCTGTGCGCTCTCCCTCGTGCCTCTCGACACACGGAGTGCTGTTTTCTCTCCTGCTCTGCTCTATGCTGGACTGTTACAGTGCGTAACCAGATGTGGAAAGAGCGGCAAACTGTTCTGTTCTTAGTGTTTTAGTAGTAACCATGAGCAGCGATATATTCCGTTCGTTAGCGTGCAATAAATGTGGAATGAGCTGTAATCGCTGCGCCAATTTAATTTTGAAAGAGCAACAGCCAATAGGGAAACTCCCACTTCTGTGTTTACCAGTGACGTTGCTGGTTGGTTGAGCAATTGTGCAACTTCAGTGATGTCGTTGGTCAACTGATCCAGCAGCCCAATCGTGTAACTTGTTCTCTCAGTCACTACAAACATTATCACTACAAACAGCATCAACGACAGACATTCGCAGTTATAGGGCTGTCCATGATGTCATTGAAAAGCTTGACTTTGTTACCCAACAGGTTTTTCTGCGGCTCGCTAGGGTGGCAAAGAATGAGAAGAGTGAGCTGTGTCGTGTCATATTCTATTTTATATTGTCCGTCTTGGGAGGGAGATCCCTCCTCTGTTGCGCTTCCTTAGGTTTCGTCCTATGTTTTCCCCCTGTTAAAGGTTTTTTTTTAGGGAGATGTTACATATCCAATGCAAGGGTCTAATGACAAGATGTTGTGTTGCTGTAAAGCCCCTTGAGGTAAATTTGTGGTATTGGGCTAACAAAAAGAGTTCAGCAGAAAAAGAGATATAGTGAGAGACATGGAGAGAGAGAAGACGACATCAGAGTTATCAGAGACGGTGCAGATTACTGGATCAATGGTTCAGCCCTCCAAGGGTTAATCAAGGGGCCTCAATGGGTCGCCACACAGCAGGAAGGTCCTGGGTTCGAGCCCCAGGGTAGTCCAACCTTGGGGGTCGTCCTCTGTGTGGGGTTTGGATGGATGGATATTGGGCTATACAAGTAAAATTGACTTGTTGACTTTAGTATCTTGACAACTTGAAATGATAGAAAGCTGTAGTTCATTTGACAGAGATCTTGCATTTCCTTAATACGCTACAGAATATTGAATGTACACATCATAACAGGTATACATCATGAGTCTTTAAGATCCAGCTTTAGCTCTTCAGCCATTTAGGATCAATTCCAATCTCTCTGTTTAATCTTGAGTATTTTTTCATATCATAGAAACATACAATGTAAACATTTACATAATTGATTTTTCATAGTCTCAGTCACAGACCTATCATTAACTCTGTTCACCCATTGAGAGCTTATCTCTCCATCTCTAATAATAAACAACTTCCTTTGTGTGTTCGCCTGCTCAGCGCTACTTTACATATATACAGGTAGGTGGATTCATTGCTTTTTGTCGAATGTGACGTTTGCTAAGTACTGAGCCATAAAGTTCATTCATCTTCAGCCGCTTCTGCGGTGTCGGGTCGTGGTGGCAGCAAGTTAAGTAGGGCACTCCAGACGTCCCTCTCCCCAGCAACGCCCTCCAGCTCCTCCTGGGGGATCCCAAGGCATTCCCAGGCTGGATTGGACATGTAGTCCCTCCAGCAAGTTCTGGGTCTACCCCGGGGTCTCCTCCCAGTTGGCCGTGCTCAGTAAACCTCCAAAGGAAGGCGCCCAGGAGGCATCCTAATCAGATGCCCGAACCACCTCAACTGGCTCCTTTCGACACAAAGGAGCAGTGGCTCTACTCCAAGCTCCCTCCGGATGTCCAAGCTCCTCACCCTATCTCTAAGGCTGAGCCCAGACACCCTACGGAGGAAACTCATTTCAGCCGCTTGTATCCGCGATGTCACCCTTTCGGTCACTACCCAAAGCTCATGACTATAGGCGAGGGTTGGAACGAAGACTGACTGGTAAATTGAGAGCTTTGCCTTCCGGCTCAGCTATCCATATATAGCCATAAAGTAAATCATGTCATTTTTTACTTCATGGTCTCATAGCGTATGTTGGAGAAAAAAAATCCTAATTTGAAATATCTAGCTCTCACCTTTCTAGTTCTTTTGCTGTGTAATGCAATGATCCCATCTTTGTCTAGCTAGTAGGCTACTTATTTGACTTAATTGTGACTGTCAAACCAATGCACTGACAAGATTCAGGACATCTTTCAGCAATGTTTTGTCACACATTATCATGAGCCAGTGTGATTACATTTCTATTGGCTTGAGTATGTCTACATTGGGGACCGTCCCAGGTCCTTTCTGTGTGGAGTTTGCATGTTCTCCCCGTGTCTGCGTGGGTTTCCTCCGGGTGCTCCGGTTTCCCCCACCATAAAAAAGACATGCCTGTTAGGGTTAATACTCCCGTCTGTGCCGCTGACCAAGGCAATGGAAAGAAGAGCTGTAGTTGGTCCCCGGGCGCTGCAGCCGCCCACTGCTCCTATACAATAGTGTGGGTTAAACACGGAGAACAAATTCATTGTAACCGAACAACTGTGCAATGACAAAAATAAACTGGCTTTCTTCTTCTTTCTTCTTGAGAAACCCCCCCCCCAAAAAAAAAGGTACCCCATAATGATAGGATCTGGCCATTTTGTTGTAGACAACAGCTACAATCAATTTGATTGCCAGCCTTCAAGATAGATGAGCAGGGTAGCCCCTGTACGAACATACACGCCTGCTTACACACGCATACAAACCTTCCTCCTTTCCTAAAATGTCATGCTGACAGTTTGCTAGTAACCAAAAACAGAGAAAGGATCCTAGAGTCATTTGTCCTGCATCTGTCCATATTAGTTGGACACGTGTCCTCTTCTGACCTTTACGCGTCATGTTTGTGTCATTCATTACTAAGAGGTTTTGAAATCAAAATTAGCCTTTTTGTGTGTTTTCTACGTTTGTTTGTTTCTCACTGGCTAAGTTGAAGTGCTACGCATATAATGAACTTTGACCTCCACAGTGCCGTCCCTTATTTATTCCTTTTCTGCTTTGTTTACTCTTATGTACTAAAGTCTATGTTGCAGTTATCCTAAATGGTTTTTTTCCCCTAAACATGTCATGTATTTCTAGAATGTACTGTGTGCGTCGCTGTGTTTGACTGAATCACCCAAAGGGTATTTGTCAACAGCTGTAGGAAGAAAAAAAAAGGTTTGCTTGTTGTATCCTTGGCTCTTGAATAATGTGACATTTCAAAAGTCTTAACTCTTTTGGCAGATTACTTTTTCATCGACCTAACGCCGTGTCCTACCTGGACGCGGGTGTCCGACTATCGCCTTGCATCGGACGTTCTCTGTCCACACTGACTGGAGACGTTCCTTGTCTGTGACACGGCACTTTTCGCCGCGAGTGACGGGAAGTAAATAGAAACGGGGAAAATAAAGCAGGCAAACTGATTTTGTCGCTGATGCTCACTCATGTCGCATTCAGGAAGGACACAGTGTAAAGCTTCAGGGTAAAAAACATGTAGGAGAGGGCGTCCAGGTAGCGTAGCGGTCGATTCCATTGCCTGCCAAAGTGGGGATCGTCGGTTCGAATCCCTGTTTCACCTTTGGCTTGGTCAGGCGTCCCTATCAACACAATTCGTTGTGTCTGCAGGTGGGAAGCCGGATGTGGGTATGTGTCCTGGTCGCTGCACTAGTGCCTGCTCTGGTCAGTCGGGGCGCCTGTTCGGGGGGGGGGGGAACTGGGGGGAATAGCGTGATCCTCCCATGTGCTGCGTCCCCCTGGTGAAACTCCTCACTGTCGGGTGAAAAGAAGTGGTTGGCGACTCCACATGTGTCGGAGGAGATGTGGTAGTCTGCAGCCCTATCCGGATCGGAAGAGGGGGTGGAGTAGTGACCAGGACGGCTCGGAAGAGTGGATTAATTGGCCAAGTACAATCGGGGAGAAAAAGCCGGGGGGGGGGGGCATATAGGAGAAAGTCCCCTCTGGATCAAGTGGCACATATAAAGTAACAAAAGTTTAGATCAACAGAAACTGTATCAAGGTGCATGAAAGTGGACGAGAGTATTTCTCTCTGTCCTCTTTCTCTCTCTCTCTGTCCTCTTTTCTCACTCGCCCTCCTTTCAGGCGTAACCGGCACTCTTTGTGTCCCCCCCTCTCTGTAGTATTGTCCTGCCAGTCGGTGGTGAAGGTCCTGTCTCCGGAGGATGGGAAGCAGAGCATTGTGCAGGTAGCCCAGCAGCTGTGCCGCGCCGTCGAACAGAAAGAGAAGAATTTTAAAGACATCGACGTCTCCACAATAGACACACTACTCAGAGGTAAGAGGGCGATCATAAGGTGTCATATCCATTTCCCCCGGGACTTTCCCTGCACAAGGAGACATGGCGAGAAAAAAAGAATTATATAATATCGGCTTCTGCCTTTTATTATAGCCATTTTACCCCACAGATGAAAGACAAGGGAGGGAACGCTTTTGCTAAGAAAGTGAATGGGCTCATCTTCTAGACTCAAACCACTTTGCAAGGTGGCCAGTCAGTTTATCACTCTGAAGGTGGGAAGATGGGTTAATCCTGGGGGGGGTTTAATGCCATAATTCTTTTCCTAATGTTATTTTAGCTACTACTGTAGCCGGCTAGCCTAGTGCTGTGCACAGTTCAGTTCATAGCTTTTTATGTCATTGTGTGTTTCTTGGGTTCTTCTGTTTGTTTGTTTGGTTTAGATTTCCACATACAAATAAAATTGACTTAATTTGAAAGAGGGTTAAAAAATGGAGAATCTAACAAATAATTCATCGTTTCAAGACAATCTCAGTCGGTACAATTTGTTCTGTTTTTTCCAATATCAGATCTATTCAGTACATATTGCAGACTTAGTCTTTTTTTTATTATACATAAATCTACCGTAAAACAGGGTGGCATGGTGGCGCAGTGGTTAGCACAGTTGCCTCACAGCAAGGTCCTGGGTTCAAGCCCCAGGGTAATCCAACCTTGGTGGGTCGTCCTCTGTGTGGAGTTTGCATGTTCTCCCCGTGTCTGTGTGGGTTTCCTCCAGGGACTCCGGTTTCCTCCCACAGTCCAAAGACATGTAAGTCAGGTGAATTGGCCATACTAAATTGTCCCTAGGTATGAATGTGTGTGTGTATGTGTGTGTGTGTGTGTGTCTCCCTGCCTGCCGCCCAATGACTGCTGGAAATAGGCTCCAACATTCCTGCGACCCTGGGAGTGGTTCAGATAATGGATGGATGGATGGATACTGTAAAACATCATTTGTATTTCCTAATAAGACACCACGTCGTTTTGTTTGTTGTATGTCGTTTGATATCTCAGACAACACAGTACGGCTCCTGCGGTGCATGGTGGAATCATAACCTCTTGCACTGTAGCATTTTGAAATATACTGATTGACCACAGAGGGCCGCCACATTGATTGTTTGTACATGAGACATGCGTGATTGTAGACACCACTGACTGGATATGGACAAAATCTAGGGGATGTTGCAATTTAGCATTTTCAGAACATGATAGATGGCCAACAAACGCTACATCATTTGTGAGTGAGGACATTTTTTTTTTTTTTTTTTTTTTTTTTTTTACAGACTCGAAGAAGTTTCCAGACCCAGAACTGGTATTGAAGTTTGGCCAGATTGACAGCACACTTGGCTTCCTCCCCTGGCACATCCGACTTACTGAGTTCATGTAAGGATGTGTGTTTATTATGTGTGTGCATGAGTTATTTGTTGAAGTTGAATCCAATCCAATCCAATCCGCACTACCAGGCTCAAAAATGGCTTCTTTCCCCAAGCTGTTGCCCACTGAACCTGGCTACTCGCTGAATGTCTGTGGATATTTTTAAATATTTTTGTACTCGTGCTCTTTTTTTTTTTAACTTCTTTTTGGCTTTTGGTCTTCATCTGTGTATATCTTATACTGTGTTTGCTGTGTTTTTCTGTCTGTCTTGCACTGTTTGGTGAAGCCGCAGCCCTTATTTCATTTTTAACATGTGCCTGCATATGTTGTAATGACAATAAACTGAATTGAATTAAATTGAAATGTGTGTGCGGCACGTTGGCACAGTGGTTAGCGCGGTTGCCTTACAGCAAGAAGGTCCTGGGTTCGAGTCCCGGGGTAGTCCAACCTTGGTGGGTCGTCCCGGGCCGTCCTCTGAGTGGAGCTTGCATGTTCTCCCCGTGTCTGCGGTGGGTTTCCTCCCACAGTCCAAAGACACGTTGGTCAGGTGAATTGGCCATACTAAATTGTCCCTAGATGCATGTTGTACGTCAGCCCTGCGATGGACTGGTGGCCTGTCCAGGGTGTCTCCCCACCTTGCCGCCCAGTGACTGTTGAACTAGGCTCCATCATCCCTGTGACCCTGAGAGCAGGATAAGTGGCTTGGATAATGGATGGATGGATTAAATGTGTGTATATGTGTTAGAATCACTTATTGTGTTGATAAGAATAACTAATGAAGATGTAGCTGTGTGATCAAGAACTCAACTTCATTCCCAAGTGTAGAGCGGTGTAGGGAGCGTTATCATTATCAAGTGCAGCTCCATGGTGAGTTCTCAAGTTAAGCGTCAGTTAGAAGGTTTTGTCTGACCATCACCTCTTTTTCCATGAGATTTTTCAAAGATAACTAATAGCGTTCCCAAGAGATCAAACAGAATCTATGAAATTATTTAATTTGGAAAGAATCTCAAATCACACTATACTACAACACAAACAAACTGCATCTGTAATTTAAAGCTCACCAACTGGAACAGCTACACAATTTACAGGGTGGTTGCTATACAGCAGTGTTTTACAACCCAGTCCGCAAGGACCCCCTATCCTGCAGATTTTCATTGTAACCCTGCATAGCTAGCCCTGCTTGTACTTACTCAACCAATCATCTCACAGCACTTAATTATGCAAGGTGTGCAAAATCTGATATTCGTTGCTGATTGGTTGAATAGCTACAAACGGGTATCTATTCAGGGTTGCGAAGAAGATCTGCAGGATAGGGGGTCCTTGAGGACTGGGTTGGGAAACACTGCTACATACTACAAGACTTAATGCCTCTAAAAATGCTGTGTCTTTTGAAAGGCCCTTACAAATAACTTTATATATATATATGATACTTTATTATAGATTTGGCTCACATTTGACTCATTCCATGCTCATTTTAGTTTTTTGTTGTTTTTTTTGTTTATTCTTTTCACTGCATCTTTATGCTCTCAGATCACCTTAGGTGTGAGGTTATCAAGGAGAAACTTGCATCTGCAAAGGGTTTTGTTTTTGTGTAAACACTAGATGGCGCTGTAGCTCTTCTGTTTGTGATACTGACGTTTTAAACATAACAGGCTCCCTGTTTCCCCATTTTCCCCCATCTGTCCTCAGGTCTTTGTAAGATTTACACATTTCTTAACATGTTTTCTATGTTTTTGGCCGATAAGCCTCAAACTTTTGTCTCTTTCTCTTTGTCTCCTTCTCTGCAGTTCCATGCCCTCCCATATAGACGTGTCCTACGAGGACTTGTATGGCGCGTTGCAGCGCTACGCTGCTTGTGAACAGCGGTTGGGCAAGTGATTTGCAGGTGCACACTAAGCCCCACCCTTCCTAACTGGAAGAAGTGTCTGTATGTGTGCGTGTGGGTGCTTACAGGGCCGAACGTGAGTTCGATCATGGGAATACGTCCACCTCTCCCGTGTCACCCTCATTCTCCTCCATTCCTCTATCGATCTCCCACAACAGACATGTTTACATTGAAAAAGCGAGAAGAACAGAGGGGGAGCGACCAACCAGCTAACCCACCAGTCTACATCAGGGTTCGACCCCCAACCCACTTCCCCACCCGTTGTCTCTCATGACTCTTCTTGCTATTTTAACTCTCTCAGTGAAGCGGTGCACTGCTCTTCAGTTCTGCCAAACGAAACGTTTTCTTTCAACACAGCCCAGCCTGCTGGGAAACATTTCGGGACTTGTCACACAAGCCAATTAAAGACGGCACATCAGAAAGTCTACTGCAACTTTTAAGAAACGCAATAGCACCACAAAATGATGTGCGGCAGTTCGCCACCTTTCATAGAGTTTGCTCCCATAAACACCAGCTGAACGGTCGTCGCATTATCGGAAGATTGATGATGGCAGCACTGAAAACGGGGGAGCGCACTGCACACCTGCCAACAAATCCTGAGAGTCCTCTTCAAGTCTTAACACAGCTGAGCGGAGAGGACACACGTGTTTGCGTGCGTGTCTCCGTGGCTGTGTGTGTGATGTCTAACTTGTGTATGACGGCCATGACTGTCCTGGGAAAATATTTGCTTCGTCCTTTTCATAAAGATACATTGGGGGGGTTTTGGGGGGGGGGGGTTTGGATTTTTACCCCCTTTTCTCCCCAGTTGTATCCAGCCAATTACCCTCCCCAGTCTTCCGAGCCGTCCAGGTCGCTGCTCCACCCCCTCTGCCGAGCAGGGGAGGGCTGCGGACTACCACATGCCTCCTCCGATACATGTGGAGTCGCCAGCCACTTTTCACCTGACAGTGAGGAGTTTCACCAGGAGGACGTAGCACATGGGAGGATTACACTACCCCCCCCCCCCCCCAGTTCCCCCTCTCCACTGAACAGGCGCCTCGACTGACCAGAGGAGGCGCTAGTGCAGCGACCAGGACACATACCCACATCCGGCTTCCCACCTGCAGACACGACCAATTGTGTCTGTAGGGACACCTGACTAAGCTGGAGATAACACGGGGATACGAACCCTGTGTTGGTAGGCAACGGAATGGACGGACGCTACGCCGCCCGGACGCCCATACAGATATGTTTTGAGACAGTAACTCCATGTCACATAAGTGGAAATGTCATCTGTTGTTGTGTGTATAACGGAAGAAAGATTATTAATGTCAACTGTAATACCAGAGATTACCTTCACTATTCAAATCAGTGGTGGAGGAGCCTCCATAACAGCATGCAGGTTATTTGGGTTAGAAATGTAGCTGTGATCTAATTATGCGTTCGTTATTATATTCCTAGGGTACTGCCGATGCCATAGCGTGGCGGCGGTAGTCTGGAGGCATTTTTCATTCATGACACCCAGACGCCCCATTTGATTCCGGTAACAGTGCAGTTAAAATGTAAAATTGTAAAGTGGAGTACATCACTGGTGTTTTTGAAACCAGCCTAACCCAAGTGATCTGTTCAGAGCTGTACACGCCCTGGCCTGCCTTAAACACGCCAGGTTTAGTCAAATCCCAACAGCTCCAGCCATAAATCACGTCAGCCATCACGAGCCATCCGTTCAGAACAGGCCCGTTTGTTCAGTACTGAAGTCGGTGGCCGTGGTGGATGACGGGTTCTGCAAAGCCCCGTTGCTTTTCATTTTATCTGTGGCTGTTTAAATTGAACACTGTTAGAGGCGCCAAACAGGTCAGAGGGTCAGAGGTCATGAGCCTGTCATGTAAAGGGCTCTGTCCTCTGTCACGACGACGGTCCAAAATCCTGCGTGGTTCAGTTTGTCATCATGGAGCATGGTGATTTGTGTCTGTTATATGGGTTTCTTGAGGTGGACGTTACTATACAGCACCACTCGAACATGAACTATTTAAGGCCAAAGTCTTTAAGCCTTGAGGGGGGGGGGCGGTGTTGAAAGTGTCATGACTTCGGGGTTGCGTCTGTCCTTGCCAACTCGCCATTGTGTTCGTGTCTCTCCAGGTTGCCCCGGGGGGGAGAATTGGGCAGTGCGGTAAGGTCCTTAGGAAATGTTATTAGCTCAGAGATGAGTAATATCATTTATGCAAGGACGCTTATTAAGCGCCGTGCCCTTGGAAAGTGGCAGCGGCTGAAAAAGGGAATTACGGAAGATTAGACAACAAAATGAAGTATGCCGATACGGATGTCGCGCTCCGGAGATTCTGGACGAGTCCCCTGAACGTTCCCTTTTTGTTCACCAGCTCAACAACTGACCCTTTATCGCCTGATCAGAAAAGAAGGAAACGTATAGAATTTTTTTTACGACGGATTTAAAAAAAGGCTCTTTCAAAGTCGACCGGGTCCGTCATATCCTAAGAGGGTTTCCAGAACCTGAGGTGCACGCGGTTCCTGTAAAGCCATTGTATAAAATGGAAGACGTTGGCTGGGCGCCAAAGGCAGATTTGCCTCACTTCTGGGAGGCTGATTCATTTTGGAGGTAAAAATATTCCAAGGCGGCAGCTGTGATATCAAGGTTATGTTTTATAGGTGTACGGGTTTTCGTGAAAGGCTACAGACGACGGCTTTAATATGCAAGCATAAAGCAAATGGAAGCCGGGCTGTCAGTGTCCTTTTCCTTATCCTTGAGAGTGACAAAAAGTTGTGTGTGTGTGTGTGTGTAAAAAGAAAAGTGGGAGCCTCTTGCCCTGGGGAGATGGCAGAGGGGGCGGACAACAGGAAAGCGCGCGAGTTTTTTAAAACGACAGAAACTTGACCTAGGAGGGATTACCTCACTGGCATAGCAATTAATGACTGCAGTAATTGTGTATATCAGAAATTTGCTTTATTACAATTCAGAAGGAACCATCCTGCGCCGCGGTGTTTAATTATTGCACTGATTTCAGAAGTTATTTATGGTCTCGTGTAATTGGTGGCACCACGGGGCAAAGTAGGCCTAGATTCGGATCATGTTACGCAAAGCACCCTAAGGAAATGGCCCAGTGTGTTGCCGACGCACACAATCTGGCGTAGATCGTGTAACACGTTCATTCTCTCACACACAATTGGTGCGGTTTAACAATAAGGGTGCAGCGTTGAGATTTGAGAGGGCCCCCCCCACTCCACCCCCACCTAATCTGATGTTATAATTTGTAGACCACTACACCGACGGAGGGGGATTCAGTGGTTGTAACTGAAGTCTGTTTAAAACCCAGGATGGCCTCAACAAGTGTATTTCAGTGTCTCTTTTTAAGTACAGGTGCACCAGTTGTGTGTGGACCGGTACCTTAAACTTTGCCAATGCTGATTATCTTTCCGGTTAGCAACACGGACTTGGCTCCTTCCTCTCTGTTCATCTGTGCTTGCAACAACATTAACTAGCTGTAAATATGGAGCAGAGTTTGTCAACTTTGACTGGATGAATACAAATAAACTATATAATGAAGATGTGACCTCGTGGGCTGTTTGAATGCCTGGTTTTTAATTTTCTGTCTTTCGTCCTGTCACCGGAGGGGGCAGAACAGCAAACTGACATAGTAACTCTTTCATACCTGTGATGCCGTTGCCGACTGTGAGGAGAGATGGACGGAGGTAACTGGGGTTGGTGTGTTCGGCTGGAAAGCAGAAAAGTGGGTGTGGATGGAGCAGAGGTTGTAATGTGCACACTTTGCATTAATCTTGGCATCCATAGCAGTTTGCCTCTATGAATAAATTGTTGCTGACGACTACTACTACTACTACATCTACTACTACCACTACAGCTACTACTACTACTACCACCAATACTACAACTACTACTACTAATACAACCACTACAACAGCTACTACAATTGCTACTAACCACTACTACGACTACAACCACTATTACTACTACAACCATAATTACAATCGCTACTACCACAACTAATACTACTTTTGGCTGCTCCCGTTAGGGGTCGCCACAGCGGTTCATCTGTTTCCATCTCTTGTCCTCTGCATCTTCCTCTGTCACACCAGTCAGCTGCATGTCCTCCATCACCACATCCATAAACCTCTTCTTTGGCCTTCCTCTTCTCCTCTTCCCTGACAGCTCCATATTCAGCATCCTTCTCCCAGTATACCCAGCATCTCTCCTCCACACATGTCCAAGCCATCTCAATCTTGCCTCTCTTGGTTTGTCTCCAAACCGCCCAACCTGAGCTGTCCCTCTGATATACTCGTTCCTAATCCTGTCCTCCTCCATCACGCCCAATGAAATTCTTGGCATCTTTAACTCTGCCACCTCCAAATTGTTGCTGACTAAAACTTGTTTTTGCAGCACTGAATGGTGATGGCATTATTAGTTTTATCCAGTTTTATTTATTTCTGAATGAAAATGTGATCTTGAAAATATTAGCCGTGATCTAGAGCACACATCTCTCCAACCACTCAGTAAACTAATAATAATAATAAACTATCTAGTATACGTGACATGCATCTTAAAGTACAATACACTAGAAGTAGACTAAACAATCACAGGAAGGAAAAGTACCATAAGTAGGTTTGAAAGTGCCTCAGAGAGTATATGAGGTAATAAAAGTAAAATGTTGCAATAAAAAGGTGAATAATGATGTTTTCAGCTACTGTTTTTCAACCGGCATGCGAAAATTCCAGATTCCATTTATAGCTGATTATTTTTACGTTAAGTTGCATCCTCGGTGACCCTGCTCACCTTCTACACAACAGCTTCCAACTGAGCTATCGGGGCACTTGGAAATAAGAACAGCCAGGTTAGCAAGTGTTGTGTTCCTCCAGCAGTTGGACTGATAAATGAAAGAGACGGTACAAAAGCACAGGAACTGGTGGTGGTTTGTCCGGGGCTGTGTGCAATGGTAATCCTTATGCAATGTTAGTCTGGTGCAATATTTTTATTAGTTGACTATAATGATGTAGAGTTCGTTTCTCAGGGATCGTGTACTCCACCGCATACTGAAGTATTTATTTGTCTCTACAGTAGTGTGTGTGTCAGCGTAAGGCAAGGCAAATTTATTTGTATAGCACCTTATCATCGCAGAGGTCATTCAACGTGCTTTACATGCAAAAGATAGAAAAAAGCGTTATAAAAGCATAAAATGAGATAAAGTACAGAAAAATATAAAAGTACAGACAAGTTTAAAACAGAGTTAGTAAAATAAATAAAAGTGCCATAAAAACTGATTAATTAAAAGTATCAAAAATCGCAGCAGAATATATAAAAATAGCAAAACACTCACACACATACACACCAAGAACTTGGGCATAGGCTGTTTTGAAAAGTAAGGTTTTTAACCTGCTTTTAAATGTGCCCAGTGTGGGGGCCTCTCAGTTCCTCGGGCAGGGCATCCCATCAACCGGGGGCGTAAATACAAAATGCAGCTTCCCCTGCTCTAGACCTAGCACGAGGGATGGTTAAAAGACCACTGCCATTTGGACCTGAGAGTTCTTGCTGGTTTGTAAGTCATTAGCATTTCTTTTATATAGTGTGGTGCAAGGCGATTTAGTGCTTAGTATACAATTAACAGAATTTTAAAATCGATTCTAGTTTTGACGGGGAGCCAATACAGAGATCTAAGAACAGGTGTAATGTGCTCATACTTTTTAGCTCCAGTGAGAACACCTGCTGCTGCATTTTGAATGAACTATAATTAGCGCACGATTGATTTTGGGAGGCCGGTGAATAGTCCATTGCAGTAGTCTAGTCTACTTGTTATAAATGCATGGATTAATTTCTCACAGTCTGATTTTGATAGAAAACCCCTTAGTTCTGAAATGTTTTAAGATGGCAGAATGCTGATCTTGTCAGATGATTGATGTGGCTCTTAAAATTTAGAACACCGTCTATGATTACACCAAGATTTCTAGCTTCACTTTTGCACTCCAGAGACAGAGAGCTGAGATGAGCTGCAATTCTCTGTCTCTGAGTCTTTGCACCAAAAACAAGTATTTCTTACTTGTTTTTGTTCAATCGTAAAAAGTTCTTTGACATCCATAGAATGATATCATCAATACACTGGGTTAGGGAATGTATGGGATCTGGGTCATCAGGAGATAGGGATATGTACAGTTGTGAATCATCTGCATAATTATGGTAATTTATTTTGTGTTTCTGTATAACATGTGCGAGGGGGAGCATATAAAGATTGAACAGCAATGGTCCAAGAATCAAACCTTGGGGTACCCCATACATTATACTCACTTTATCTGAGGAAAAGTCTCCAATAGACACAAAGAACTGCCTGTCCTGAAGGTATGTTCTAAACCAGTGGAGAACCAAGCCAGAGAGGCCGACCCATTTTTCTAATCTCTCTGGCAAAATGTCATGATCAACAGTGTCAAAGGCGGCACTGAGATCCAGGAGCACAAGAACAGATCATTTTTTAGAATCCGTGTTCATATGCAGATCATTCACAACTTTGGTAAGTGCTGTTTCAGTGTTATGGTGAGATTGAAAACCTGATTGATAAATGGCTAGAAGGTTGTTTGATATTAAATAGTTATTAACTTGAGAATAAACTTTTGGGGGTTTTTTTTCCAAGTATTTTGCTGAGGAATGATAAGTTGGGGATGGGCCCGTAGTTAGTAATAACTGTTGCATCAAGGTTGATCTTCAGAAGTGGTTTAATGACAGCTGTCTTGAGTGCTGCAGGAAATATACCTGCCTGAAGACAGCAGTTAATATTTTCTAAAACATCATGTGCTAAGCAATTAAAAACCTTTTTAAAAAAAATGTAGTAGGGAGAGGATCCAAGCAGCAGGTAGAGGACTTGAGCTGACCAACAATATTGTCTAGGCTTTTAAGGTCTAGACAGTGTTTCTCAAACCAGTCCCCAAGGACCCCCCCCCCCCGGTCCTGCAGACCCCCACCGCAACCCTGCATAGGTAGCCCTGCTCGTACCTACTCAACCAATCATCTCATAGCACTTAATTATGCAAGGTGTGCAAACTCTGACTTTCATTGCTGATTGGTTGAATAAGTACAAACAGGCACCTACTCAGGGCCGCAAAGAAAATCTGCAGGACAGGGGGTCCTTGAGGACTGGGTCGAGTGAGACATGGCGCCAGTGATATGTCTGGAGAACTGGAGGGTAGGTTCATTACTGGCTCTTGAGGCACAAATGTTCTGTCTAATGGCAATAATTTTGTTATTGAAAAATGTAGTGAATTACTCACATATTTGAGTGGACAGCAACCCCGATGGGTTTGGAGATGGTGGATTAAAAAGTTGATCCATAGTAGAGAAAAGTACTTTACTATTGTTCATATTTTCATTCATGATTTTAGAGAAAAAAAGACTGTCTGTCCTGTTTATTTTCTTTGCTGTACTTGTTCGGTCTATCGTTGTAAACTCCATGGGGAACCGGAAGTTTAGTCTTTCTCCGCTGTCGTTCTGCTTGGCGGAAGTCTCTCTCAAGCGATCCAAAGGAGCTGAATCAAGTGCAGCTGGACTTGGTAAATATCCGTGAAGACGTTTCGCCTCTCATCCAAGAGGCTTCCTCACTTCGTGCCTTTCTGACTAGACCAAGCTAGTCTGACTGGCTGCTGATGAGACTCAGAATTTATCCTCTAGGAGTCGTAGAAGCTTAGCCTCCAAGAACAACAGTCGGTCACTAACGACCCTCATGACCACTGCATAATGAAGTCGAAACTAACACCCCCAACGACCGTCGCTGCTAAACAAATGCAAATCAATAGACGGGCGCGGCCAAACATTGGTACACAAAAGAGCCATGGACATCTATAGCTCTGATGACGACTCCTAGAGGATAAAGTCTGAGTCTCATCAGCAGCCAGTCAGACTAGCTTGGTCTAGTCAGAAAGGCACGAAGTGAGGAAGCCTCTTGGATGAGAGGCGAAACGTCTTCACGGATATATACCAAGTCCAGCTGCACTTGATTCAGCTCCTTTGGATGACCATGACCCGGATGGATGAGAACATTCACAGACATCTCTCTCAAGCTGCCTAACAACCACTCCATTTCTCCAGGGAGGCTTTTTGTTTTTCTGCTTTTAGTTTTAACAGGTGCAATGTTGTCAAAGATATTTCGTATTATTTTTCTGATTTTTCTCTCAATTTTGTGGCCAATCGATCCCTATTTTTAGTTCAAACACCCATCCTCGTACCGCATGGGTTCGCCAACTGCATCTCTCCGGCCGGCAGTCTCGAAGGAGTCGCCTCAGGCCGAACCACTGCTTCCCCCGACACACGCATTCATGTGACGAACACAAGCCGACTCCGCCCCCCTCCCGAAGACAGCGTTGCCAATTATTGCTGCTTCATAGTCGAATCTGACGAGACAGGGGCGCGAACCCCCGGTTCCCAGTGGGCAACTGCATCGACACAAAGCCGACGCTTAGACCGCTACACCACCGCGGACGCCTAAAGATAATTCGTATTTTTGAGTTGAAGTTGTTCACAAGATCCTCCGTTTGTGATGCCATGAGCAGCGACAACTCATTCACAGTTTTCTGAAAGGTTTCATTTGTGTTATTATCAATGAAGTGTTTCTGATCATTCAAGTGCTCTTCTGTTGTACAGGAAAAGCAGACACATCAAAAAATATACAACAGTGATCTGAGATAGTAACATCCATGACACAGTATACAGTAATATGAAGTCCTTTTGAGATGACTAAGTCCAGAGTGTGTCCGTTATTGTGGGTGGGTCCAAAAACATGCTGAGTCAGAGCAAATGCCTCCAGTAAGCTAATTAGGTTTCTAGCATCGGGGTCTGTTTGATTGTCAACATGAACATTAAAATCACCCAGGATGATGAAATAATTATAATCAATGGAAACCATAGACAGTAGCTCTGAAAATACATCAAGAAAGCCATGTTTAGATTTTGGTGGCCGACAGACAGTAATTGTTAAATCGTAGCATTACAGTGTATGGTAAAAGCAAGGTATTCAAAAGACGTGAATTCCCCGAGGGGGGTTTCCTTGCAGCTATTCCACCACCTCTCTCATCAGATCTGGTGGTCTGGATGAATTTGAAGCCAGGAGGTTCAGTCTCAACGGGCGGGACTGCGCCATTTCTATCCAGCCAGGTCTCGGTCAGTAGGGTGAAGTCCAGGTTATGGGTACTTATAAGATCATTAACTAAAAATGACTTATTAGTTAGCGACCTGACATTCAATGAAGCCATTTTTATTGTCCGAGGTGCGTGGCTTTGTGGGGGACTGATAATTGAAGTCCGAACTGGTAATACGTTGTTTAGATCCCTGCATGTTACAGGGAGATTACGGGGTCTGTGTCCAGAGGTGTCTTAAAGCATGAACACACTGGGCAGTTGCCCGGGGGCCCCACGAGCATAGGGGCCCCGTGCTAATCTATGTATGTTGTGACTTGCTGTCAATATATAAATAAATACTATACTATACTACACTGTAAATATTTATTATTGGAAAATGCATATTTAGCATGTGTTTTACTAAAGATAATGGACAATATTAATGTTATTTTTTTATGATAACAAGTGGAGATTGGCATTCACCTCTAATTTAGTATCATGGTGAGTGGTTGTGTAGGTAGGGGCCCCAGTGCACTGCTTTGCCCGGGGGCCTATAATGCTGTTAAGACGGCCCTGTCTGTGTCTATGGTTT
Organism: Lampris incognitus; assembly: GCF_029633865.1. Lineage (NCBI taxonomy): Eukaryota > Metazoa > Chordata > Actinopteri > Lampriformes > Lampridae > Lampris > Lampris incognitus. Next base: position 36,911,456 of record NC_079225.1, on the reverse strand, counting down.
ATTATCACAGAAATTAGTATGGCAGAGGGACAGTCACTAGTATGATGGATTGGACTCACCAAAGGACTTGAATAGGTATGGTTTACAGCCGAACCAAAACTGAAAGCACTCTGCCCCTGTGGATGTCATATGTTACTATAGCGACCAACATTGTGGGAAGACGGTACAAAGCCCAACTGACAGAATGGTGGAACGATTTTCACTATGCTGAGCAGTGGAGTCTGCATGTTGTCCCCGTGTCTTTTGTGGGTTTCCTCCGGGGGCTCCGGTTTCCTCCCACAGTCCAAAGACACGCAGGTCAGGTGAACCGGCCGTACTAAATTGTCCCTAGGTGTGAATGTGTGTCGGCCCCGTGATGGCCCGGCGGCCTGTCCAGGGTGTCTCCCCGCCTGGCGCCCAGTGACTGCTGGGATAGGCTCCAGCATCCCCGTGACCCTTGTCCATAAAGTCGTATACCAGAGCAAGGGTGCTTGGAAGTGCCCTGTGTGTGTGTTAGGGGGGGGGGGGCTGCATGCTGTATATTTGTATTCATATCTGTTTTTGCAGCTGTTTCGTTTATTTCTACACCTTGTCCACCCGAGTTTCCCTCTCTGGGATAATCAAGTCTACCTTGACCTTGAAAATAAGTAGATATGTATTAATGGAAATGGATTCTGGCGTCTCAATCTCAAGATCGTATAGACCTGCTTATTGTTTGTATTGTGCCGGTGTGCAGTGAGATTTTGTTTTCCCCATTATAAAAAGTAGGACTGTTTCAGACCACCTCTGGTGTCTGTAGCAGCGTGTTGACCGCTTTGGGGCCCGTTACCTGAGGGCTCGCACAGGAACATAAGGCAGCAGAGACTCTGCAATGTGGCCCCAAACCCAAGCCAAGGAAGAAGACTTGGAAATGGCTTCTGAAAGACACAGGGAGCCCGGGCAGCGTTTCTAAAACTGGGGCGGTATGTCCCCTCTTCTTTGTTTTTGTCAAAAGTCTGGCAGCAGAGTTGTGAATTAGCTGCAGCCTGTCGACCAGCGAGGAGAGGACGGCTTCTCCTGCGTTGGGTCCAACACTGCTCAAGTTAGGACGGTCTAATTTCCTGATGGCACTGGCAAATCACACTGACACCCCCCCCCGCCCTTTCTTTTTTTTGGGGGGGGGGTTCCCGTCTTTTTCTCCCCAATTGTACTTGGCCAATTACCCCACTCTTCCGAGGCGTTCCAGTCGCTGCTCCACCCCCCCTCTGCCGATCCGGGGAGGGCTGCAGACTACCACATGCCTCCTCCCATACATGTGGGGTCGCTAGCTGCTTCTTTTCACCTGACAGTGAGGAGTTTCGCCAGGAGGACGTACCGCGTGAAAGGATCACGCCATTCCCCCCAGTCCCCCCCCCCCAAACAGGCGCCCCGACCGACCAGAGGAGGCGCACAGCACAGTACAGCGACCAGGACACATACCCACATCCGGCTTCCCATCCTCAGACACGGCCAGTTGTGTCTGTAATGACGCCCGACCAAGCCGGGGGTAACATGGGGACTCGAACCGGCGATCCCCGTGTTGGTAGGCAACTAGACTCACAAGTCAGTCTCTAAACGTGTCGCTCAACTAGATTGGTAGGCGGAGATCTCCGATTGTCTGGTATCGCGAGACCAGTAGGCAACGGAATAGGCCGCTACGCTACCCGGACGCCTGTCCCCCCCCCCCCCCCCATTTGCTGTTGCACCACTATCACTATGCAGGCAACCTCTTGGATATGGCAACCCAATACACTGCTGCTGAGTGTCGGAAGAGACAACCGTGCACACAGCTGCAGAACAATGTGTAAGTGATTGCCCTACACAAACGCTCTTCTTCATTTAACAGAACCCTCGGCCCGTCCCTCCCTCATCCCGTCCCTCCCGCCGAGCTCCAAGCAATCAGACAGCATATCGACGAGATGTTAAGCGAGGCCTCATAAGCGTTCTGCATCACGCTGGGCGGCCTCGGGCGTTGGGCCAGTGAAGGACATAGAGTCCGCAAGGCCGAGGTTCCGAGTCGACTCCATGAAACTGAGCGGCGATGCATAAAAAGGGCTTCCCCTGGTGCGAAACACCCGACCGAATTCTAGAATAAGACCCCCCGCCCCTCCCCGTGCTGGACCCAGCGCAGCGAGCACACCGTGCCTTGCTACCTTTTCCAATTTAAAGCTGTATATAGAAAAACAAGAGTCCTCAGACCGCGCGAACAAATATAGTGACAGCAGTAAATTTGTTCCGGCGCGACAATGGCGCTCTAATGACGCGACAATGGCGTTCTAATGACGCGACAATGGCGTTCTAATGACGCGACAATGGCGTTCTAATGACGCGACAATGGTGTTCTAATCAGCTGTTCACAGTTAGTAACAAATTTATTGTGACATCAAATTTGTTCCGGCGGGGGAAAAAAAGTTCCGGACGACGTGACCGGAACTTTTTCCCTGCCGGAACAAATATACTGTGACCACAGTAAATTTGTTCCGGCGCGTCATCCGGAACTTTTCCCCCAAATATACTGTGACAGCAGTAGATTTGTTCCGGCAAAAAAGTTTCGGATGACGCGACCGGAACTTTTTCCCAGGCCGGAAATATACTGTGACAGCAGTAAATTTTTTCCGGCGCGTCATCCGGAACTTTTTCCCCGGCCGGAACAAATATACTATGACTGTTCCAGCAGGGAAAAAGTTCCGGATGACGCGCCGGAATAAATTTACTGCTGTCACAGTATATTTGTTCCGGCTGGGGAAAAAGTTCCGGAACAAATATACTGTGATAGCTCCAAACGTGAATGAAAGTGCTCCGCCCCCAACTCCCCACCCTCCGTCCTAAACACCTGCTCCTCCGGCTCCCTTCCCTTCTTTTTTCTTCCTCCGCAGCTCCTCTCCTTTCTCATTCTCGCTATCCTCCGCCCTTCCTCTCCTCCACCTTCTCCTTCTCTCCTCCTCTTCTTCTTGGGGCTACGCGGCGCTCTCGTAGACAGCTGATGGATGGCCGCGCAGATACTGGACCCGGCCTTTCATTACTGGTGACGGACTTCCGCCCAGACACCGGGACGCGCGCGCTTCACGGACAACCCTCACGCGATCCCTTTCAGTACAGAAACCTCTGCATCTCCCGTTCCGCCCCGCACACTGACTGTCACACACACCCCCTCCCCCTCCCCCCTCTCTTCCTCGCGCTTATTTTTTTCATGGGAGATGAGATTCACGTGACAGTCGACATGCAGCAGCCTGAGTATGAATGCATGGATGAAATTCATATTTTCAGTATGAATATGTAATTCAAAGTCGTTTTTTTACTATCACACGTGTCTAGGCCATCGCGTGCCACAAAAAAACACGAGGATAACTGGTACATCTAGAAAACCCATTTTGACTCGGCACAGGCACATCAGTAGATGACACAGAGAAGGGAGGAACTAGTGTGTACAATGTGAATTAAACAGCCCAGTTGACCAAATGCCACATGTTTTATACTCCGTTTTTTTTTGCCCTTCACCTGTGGCCTGGCCTACCTGCTCCTTTAGGAAACGTACGATGCTGTCTGTCTTTAAATCAGAACTAAATACACAACCCCCCCCCCCCCCCGTCTTTTTCTCTCCAGTTATATCCGTCCAATTACCCCACTCTTCCGAGTCGTCCCGGTCGCTGCTCCACCGCCTCTGCCGATCCGGGGAGGGCTGCAGACTACCACGTGCCTCCTCCGGTACATATTGTAACGTGCATGGATAAGAAGACACGCTGGCCGCTGGCACGCGGGTCTGAACCTTTAGCCGAGCGGTTAGCGATGTCTCCTGCGGTGCGGGCGATACGGGTTCGCTTCCCAGCCGCGGCAGTTCCTGCGATTGCGTTGTCCCCCGAATTAGCTACGGTATGGAGTCGCCAGCTGCTTCTTTTCACCTGACAGTGGGGAGTTTCACCAGGGGGGACGTAGCGCGTGAGAGGATCACTCTACTTTCCCCAGCCCCCCCCCCGGAACAGGCGCCCCGACCGACCAGAAGAGCGACTAGGACTAACACCCACATCCGGCTTCCCACCCGCAGACACGGCCAGTTGTGTCTGTAGGGACGCCCGACCAAGCCAGAGGTAACACGGGGCCTCGAACCGGCGACCCCCGTGTTGGAATAGACCGCTACGCTACCCGGACGCCCCTAAAAGCCTTTTTAAGTCGTGTTTATTTGTATAGCCCAAAATCACAAACTGGCCCCAAAGGGCTTCACAGTCAGTCAACATACGACGGCCCCTGCCCTTAGACCCTCGACTCGGATGAGGAAACACCCCACAAGAAAAAACCTCACCAGGAAAAGGGGAAAAAAGCGGGGAGAAACTTAAAGGAAGAGCAACAGGGGCTCTTCCGGGTTTCTGTCCCCTATGTTGCTGCAACTTTGTCAGTTAAGTGCTTGTTTTTTTCTGTTTTTATTATTTCGTTATTTTTGCCAGCAAGGCCGACCAACGAAATGGCAACTGCTGGTCGAACGGAAATGAGAATTAAGAGATTTTTCGTTTTGATTTGAGGGAAATTACAGATTAATCCAGAATGATCTGTCTGCGGACGAGAACTGCAGACATATACTATTGCCGCGGACTGCGAGACGGGGGGCGGGCGGAACTTGAAGCGGGGGGCGGGGTCTTGAACGGGGGGCGTTTTTTAAACTGGCAAGTAGGTGTTTCTTGTACTGATGTGGGCGTGTCCTGTAGTTACGCCCCTGTCTTGCGGTCCGCAGACCGATGCTGTTGAATTAAGCCGCTTCGCTGAAGCCAGCAGGAAGACCGTTTCACAGAAAATGGACGTGGTAAGAAAGCATGTTTACACCAGCCGAATGCAGTTTGGCGCTGGGAACAGAGAGGAAGTCTGCATCTTGGGATGGGGGTGGGGGGGGGGGGTGTATGAAAGGTTTTGTAAGGTCTGATGGAGAACACGTCGTACTGAATTTTACACATTAGCGGGCGCGTTTCACAGCTGGATCTGGTATGGTCAGGGAGACAGTGAAGGGAGGCTAGGATGGGTGGGATATGGTCAAACGCCCCTAAATCTAATTTTAGTCAGGCATCTTTTTCCCCGCCTGCAGTTTCTTCGGTGCTTGCACGTGGCAGTTCAGGGAGGAGGCTGTTTGCAGCTACGTTGTCTGGATGAAACAATGGCGTGGATAGGTTCCCTCGGCATCAGCAAGATTCCCAGGCAGGTTTGAGGATTTCTCTAATGACTTACTCAAGAAGTTTGATTCCACAGTCCTCGGCTGAACTCCCTTGTGCTCGCTGGCCGTGGAGCAGTTCAGCATCCTTTTCGGGTTGACCTCACACACTAATGGGCCAGCTGGTGTCGTGTCAGCCCATGATTCTCTCCTGCCAGCCCAAACACATGTACACACGCGGAGAGGTTGGTAGAGCACAGGTGTGTCTCAGTGACCCAGACGAGCCCCTCCTGAGTCTCCTTGCCCTCAAACCAATGTACCAACAACACCCTGTCTGTCACACACTGACACTGACAGAGAGAGAGGGAGGGAGAGAGAGAGAGACACACACACACACACACACACACACACACACAAAGGTCGCCCATCCCTGTGTAGAACTTGAACATTCCTTATCCGAACAGATATGCTGATGGCCACACATGAGACCAGACATTAACAGTCGAACCTGAGACAGAGAATTTGAGAGTACACACAGATGGATAGAAATACTCTATAAACAACCAGAAGCGTCAGTTCGGGCACACACACACACACACACACACACACACACACACACACACACACACACACACACACACACACACACACAGCATTTCCAAGCACCCTCACTCTAGCACACACACGCACACACACACACACACACACACACACACACACACACACACACACACACACACACACACACACACACACGGCATTTCCAAGCACCCTCACTCTAGCACACACACACACACACACACACACACACACACACACACACACAGCATTTCCAAGCACCCTCACTCGAGTGCGTGTGCACACACACACACACACACACACACACACTCACACACACACACAAATCATTTCCAAGCAACCTCGCTCTGTTGGCTTGTATCCATGCAGCTATTGAAACACACACACACACACACACACACCAACATAATAGATCTCTGACACACTTAAACACACCAAGGTCAACAAAGACCTGCTACTCTTACACCACACGTTTCTTAGAAGAAAAAGCAGTTTCTTACCTTATGGCTTCATCTTTGCCTCATGTACAGCCGTCTTCCTCGTCTTACTGGCCACAAAGTCCTTTATAACGTCTTTGCAGTCCATCTGTTTAGCCAGTCCACACTCAGTGGCCACTACTGCCATGATCATTGCTTACATTTAGGATGAACATGATTATTGCTAGCCTCCATGCCCCCCCCCCCCTAGTGGCTGAACCCCAGAAAGCTTTCGGCCCTGGATACAGGCAGGCACTGAGCGAAACCCCGTGCAGCTCCAAAACACCCCTTGTGTTACGCTTTCACCTACTATTAGTTGTCGTACTAACAAATCCAAAGGTACAAAGCTGTGATGTAAAACCCATTTGTAAGCGCCTCACGTTGAGGTAGATTAACGTGCGATTTTGCAGTGGGGTTGTCAGTGTATGTCATGTCATGTTATGTCATGTCATGTCATGTCATGTCATGTCATGCTCCACTGTTAACGAAGGTTATAATGTGTAAACAAATATCAATGTCAGACTCGTGCAAATGCTTTGCTGTCAGGTTATTTGTCAGAAAGCACAAGACGGTGCTGCAGGTGTGAGTCTGAACAAATGTTAAATCTGAAATGCCGCCTCGTTTCACCGCAGTCTCAACGTGCTACGCGTCGCGCCACCTGCAACGGGCTTGAAATACATGTTTAACCTATCGTCATCTTCCGTGTGCTCTCAGACCTTTATATTCAGAAGTGAAAGGAGCGCGGCGTCTTCATTTAAACGAGTGGCTAAACCGACAAGTGGTGCAGCGGCGTTTCGAACACACGTGCCGCACCGCAATCCAAGATCCAGGTGCTGGAGCTGAAGGACACGTCAGTACAGCCCATTGTGGCCAGCACAAAAGTCAGGACTGGAATACATGTAGTGGTGCAGGTGGTGCTATCCAACTAAATGGGGCCTTCAAGAGGTTCTGCTCCTGCCGAGCGAGTGGCCCTCATCCGCAGCCGTCAGGAGTGGTGGATAAGGGACGAGGAGCCAGTACGCAGCCCATACTTACTCTCTCTCTCTCTCTCTCTCTCTCTCTCTCTCTCTCTCTCTCTCTCTCTCTCTCTTCATGGTACAATCTCCCTCCTCCCCCCTCCCCCCTTCGCTCCCCCCCCCCTCTCTCTCTCTCTCTCTCTCTCTCTCTCTCTGTCTGTCTCTCTCTGTCTGGCTGTCTGTTGTAACCATGGCAACTTGGAGGAGAGGCGAGGTGAGGCGCTAGCACTTGGCAGAGTGTTGGTGCATAAAAATGTCGTGCAGTACCTTGTCATCCCCAAACTGATTGGATAATTGGAACTCTCTGGGAAAACAGGAAACAATGGGAGGGAGGAGAAAGACATGCCAGGGAGCGCAATAAAGGATGAGTGGAACGGGGAGGTGAGGGCCGCTGAGACCGGAGGCTGACACTGTAAAACCTACTGCATAAGAACCTTGAAACTCCAGATCGTGATATTGACGCTGTATTGCGAGAGATGTCCTGTCTTTGAACCCCCCCCCCACCCCCCCGCGAGTCGAAGGAGAAGGCCTGGCCCCTTACTGCTATCGGCAGCACGATGATGTCATTAGTGAGGAGGTGACCTGAGGTAGGCGGACACTGAAAGAGAGTCAGCGATGCTGCCACCCTTTCACATCAACTGACATAAAAAAAAAAACCCAAAGCTGCCAGGAGACAGGAAGCGGTCCTGTCCTCCACGCCTGTCTGCAACCCCGTTAATGGACGCAAGACCAGCTGCGTTCAAAAATGAGGCGCCATCGAGATGAGAACAAGGCGATGGGCGATGTAGGTGGACGTGTGTTGAATCCGTCCAGCTGTGCTTTTCATCTGTCCAATAGAGATGCAATAGAAATGTGAATGCAGACACAAGGGGGGGGAGGGGTTCTGTGGTTTCCTTGTTTCAAGTGTGTGTGTGTGTGTGTGTGTGTGTGTGTGTGTGTGTGTAAATCCTACAGGCGTGGTTTGCTAAATGTCTTTAACTTTAACGTTTTATTTTATTTCCCAGTTACTTAGTTTTCCTGTCATGGTGT
>NC_079225.1:36277313-36282230 GCF_029633865.1 Lampris incognitus | reverse complement strand
GTCCCGCATCAGCCAACTAGTGAAAGAGAAGAAAGTGGAAATCTTCAAGATTGCCAAATTGAATGCAATCTTTATCTTCACATGAGGTATCTGGGTTTTTTTTGCCCCCCCCCCCCCCAATTGTACCTGGTCAATTATCCCAGTCTTCTGAGCCGTCCCGGTCGCTGCTCCACCCCCCACTGTGGGTCCGGGGAGGGCTGCAGACTACCACATGCCTCCTCTGATACATGTGGAGTCACCAGCCGCTTCTTTTCACCTGACAGTGAGGAGTTTCACCAGGGGGGCATAGCACGTGGGAGGATCACGCTATTCCCCCCAGTTTCCCCTCCCCCCTGAACAGGTGCCCTGACCAACCAGAGGAGGCGCCAGTGTGGCGACCAGGACACATACCCACATCCGGCTTCCCATCTGCAGACACAGCCAATTGCGTCTGTCGGGACGCCCGACCAAGCCGGAGGTAATACAGGGATTCGAACCGGCGATCCCCGTGTTGGTAGGCAATGGAACAGACCGCTGCAGTACCCGGACGCCATGAGTAACGCTCTACTCAAAATCAAAACTTACACTTCTAAAAGTCCAATTCCTGCTCTGTTAGCTGCACACTCATAGGAACACCTAAACGTGGTCTGTGAACGCACCGCTATTCCCTTTAAAGTCAGCGTGATACTGCATATTTTATCGCAGCACAGAATGTGGCGCAGCTGTTCCTTTCTGCCACTTGGCTGAGAAACCTCTGAACAAACCTAGCTTGGATGTGGAAGGGTGGTGCGGGTAATATGCGGGCTATGTCATTTGGGTTATCAAGTGTGCTCCTCCCATCACAGATGCTTGCTTTTATTAGGCCAATGACACCAGCAGAATGCTCAGCCTACGTGCCACACATCCTGTAAATACTTCCCGGAGCTGGAGGAAGTCTATATCACTCTCTCCTTCAGTTATACCTCATTTGTAATATTAAGACATAGAGTCGAACTCTGTTATAAGTCTCAATAGCATAAGGCTAATGGCACTGACCCCCCCCCCCCCCCCCGTCTGGAAATGGTCTGCTTTAAGATCAGAATCTGAACCGTGTGATATGAAAGGTCCAATCCTTTAATCAAATAAATCACCGACTGGGCCTTTAATGATGTAACACAATTGCACCATAACTTTGAATGGTACTGGATTGCACCTTATTCTTATTTTATCTTGTATACATATTTATTATTCTTTTTAACTTTATCTTTTTTTACATCTTATGGTTCATTTTTCCCTCTTGCACAAAATTCCTTGTATGCTCTTATACTTGGCAATAAATATGACTCCGATTCTACTCAACTTTGGACTTCTTCAGCGATCACTAAGTGATACGAGCTTCGTCCCGGGTAGATGAAGCTCGTGAGCCTTGTCGGGCAGTTCATCTAGGAGAAGGAAAACTCTTGATTTAAAACCTCCGCTGCCTTGCGGGCATACTCGTCTATGGGAAAGGCTTCGGGAAGAAACCCTGAGGAAAAACCTGCATCCGTCTCCATTGCCAGTCGTCTCGCTTAGTCTTGCCACTGGTAGTCGTTGGTCTCAGACGAGACAGTGGGGTTGATGGTGCGCAAACTCTCCCTAACTTAAATCATCGCGCAAGCCATCAGTCATCCATCACAGGATGACTAGATGGTGCTCGTCACTTGCGACAGATGAATAACGAACGAACCAAGTGATATGATACGTAACTGGTATTATGTGGTATATTTCTGTACTCTCTGCACTGTTGCACTTTATCACCTCGGATTTCGCCTGTACAGTCGATCCCTGTGTATATATCTGAAGATTGTTGTGTTGTCGTGTTGTTATTCTATGTTAAGTACACTGAGAGGAGCACGAAACTGGAGTCAAATTCCATGTGTGTGCAAACCTACATGGCCAATATAAACATGACTCTCCGGCCAGTGCTCTCTTTTTGCTAGAGCCGCTTGCTGTTCTTTTCAGCTGTTTCAGAAACTGCCTTTGTGGCCCGCCATAATCCCCGACCATGAATCCCAAACTTGCTGAGTAAACTTGTGATGGATGTGGCTAAAAATCTGCTGTGGTAGACTTTCATAAGTCTTCCCCAGTCACGATGTTCCCCCTCAAGTGCGAGTTCAGTAAAATCAAGCGGAGTTGTTTAATAAGCCCCATCTTCTGCGTGGCTTCATGCTGCTATGACATCGGCTGTGAGTTAAGGGTTAATGCACTGCTGGGCACCGGACCATAACACAAGTGGAGTTTTCAAGGCCAATGTCCACTGGAAGCAGCTCAGACCCGGGGACTGTGCCAGAGACAATATACAGCCATTTTTATCCCAAGTTGTGCAGCTGATGTCTGTCTCACGTGCAGCATTTTACTCTCTTTCCACTCCCGAGTTCATTTTCCTGAACCCGTGTGTATCAGTCAAGCGACAAAACACACCTGTTAACAACACAGACATTTTCAATATAAAACGAATGTAGATACCACCTATCTTTTTTTGGACCCCCCCACCCCGTTTTCCTCCCTAATTGAATCCGGCCAGTTATCCCACTTTTCCGAGCCATCCCGGTCGCTGCTCCCCCGCCTCTGCTGATCCAGGGAGGGCTGCAGACTCCCACATGCCTCCTCCAATACATGTGGAGTCACCAGCCGCTTCTTTTCACCTGACAGTGAGGAGTTTCACCAGGGGGACGTAGCGCGTGGGAGGATCACACTTTTCCCCCCAGTACCCCCTCCCCCTGAACAGGCGCACCGACCGACCAGAGGAGGCGCTAGTGCAGCGACCAGGACACATACCCACATCCGGCTTCCTACTCGCAGACACGGCCAACTGTGTCTGTAGGGACAACCCGACCAAGCCGGAGGTAACACGGGGATTCGAACCGACGATCCCCATGTTGGTAGGCAATGGAATAGACCGCCACGTCACCCGGACGCCCCTCCAGTTTAAATGTTAAGTAGAAAAGAAGTACCATTTCAGTAAATATTATTATGAGAAGAAATGGAAAAATAAAAATAAAAAAGCTGTCATTGGAATCATCATCATCATCAGGTCGAGTATCCTCAGAGGAGGAAGCTTTTCATTGCAGTGAATAGCGTCAACTTCTAGCGGTTCAAGTAATTAGCGACAATTTGAGTGAACAAGTGTTGCACTTAAAAGGAACGCTTTTCATTTACAAGCAAAAAAAGTGTAATACGTGTGTAATAACACTGCAGAGTAAGGCAGCAGAGTAGTTATAACAAGCACTTGTCATAGTTTAATAAACCTCAGGAAAAGCTGGGAGAACCGCTTTGGCCTCTAGTCTCCAACTGACCTTCTATGGCAGGTTTCTGCTCTCCCGTGGTTTAAAGTTTAGGGTCAAGTTTGTTTTGACGTCTTCTCTTGCAGTTTCTACACTGACCAGCAGGCAAAACACAAGGAATCAGTTCAAAAAAAAAAGGGAAGAATGTGAAACAATTATACGTTTCGGCTGAAGCATGGCACGTCCACTCTTAAATGGGCGACACACAAAAACACAAATAACCAGAAACGCTGCCGCTTTGCCGTGTCTGCAGCGCCGCTGCAGGACATTACATCCGCGAGCCGGACAGCTCGGACGTGCAAGGCAGCCCCGAGAATATGTCTTCTCTTTTCAAACGGTTGAATAACTCTCTTGTTTGTCTGCTCTGGACCGTCACTGCCAGGAAATTAAATATTGTGTTCTTCCGTTAATGTGATGTGTCCTCCGGTAAGACAACCTTTGCAATCACAGGGATTTGTCTTCCGACTGTTGTTCTTTACAGAGAAAGGAGTTGTTTGGCCCACCGACCCGCGGCTTTGCAACTGTGGCAGCACGTAATAGGCTGCAGCAATAATAAATCTAATCCTACAGACCTCTCCGTACGCCAAAATCCTTTCTAATCAAGCCTCTTTCCATGCACACTTGCAGTTTGTCCTGCGTCCCTGCTCAGTTTGAGAAACTTTTGAGTTCGAGAAACTTTTTCCAGCCGTTTCTATTTTCTCCTGGTGAGACATTTGCTCCACCACTAATTTCCTCTTCCATAATTGCGTTGCACTTTTCACCGCAGGTTCTGCTTGTTACGGGATAAAAGACGACCCGGTCGCACATGCTCTTACAATATCTCCGGGGTTTAATGCTTGTCGGTGTGCTTTTCCAGCGGTCCCCCTTAAAATCTTTTGCTGAACTAGAAACATTTCTGCCGTTTCTCTGTCAGTTCAAACTGCGGTTCTCGCCATGAGTCCGTATGCACCCCCGGTGTCAAACGCCAGTCTTACTTTGGTCTATCACATTTCCTCTCTTAGCTTAGATACTAGATGTGACTCGAGGACACCCTTGATGCTGCGCAATGTGGCCACGACAGCAAGGAACTCCTCGTCATTTCCCGTATCCCTCTCTCCGACCTCCACGTCTTCCTCCGTGGGTACTTCCTACAGTCAGTGGGAAGATCAGCCAGAGCCTCCCGACTTGTATATGCCACACTTTATTAACAGCTTGTCCGGCAACACCTCATCTCTCTATCAACCTCTTATCACATCCTGCGTTAACCCAGATCCTGCTCTTCGACTGGGAGGTTTACGTTGCACAATCCTCCACAAGTTTTGGCGGGTTACCCTGATGTTAATCACCAATACCTCATAGCACATCCTGAGCAGGGTATTTCCTGCTCGCAATAGGAGATGCCTCTCGATTCGGATGGCTTCGCTTTCCTCCGTGCTCATTTCAAGTTATCATTCAACTTGAGAATCTATAAAAAAAGCAAGGACTGGGGCGTCCGGGTGGCGTAGCAGCCTATCCTGTTGCTTACCAACATAGAGGTTGCCAGTTCGAATCCCTGTGTTCCCTCCGGCTTAGTCGGGCGTCCCTACACACACTATTGGCCATGTCTAAGGGTAGGAAGCTGGATGTGGGTAGGAGTGGGGTAATTGGCCAAATACAA